>NC_045430.1:16534563-16834563 GCF_902635505.1 Sarcophilus harrisii
TCATGGTTAATCAATATATTAATTATTCAACCAATAAGCATTTATTAACTATCACTAGGGATACAAAAAAGTATGCTCCAAAAAGGGGCGAAAACAGCTCCATTCTCAAAGAACATAATTCTAGGGAGGGAGGCAATAACCAGGAACAGACAATAGGACATGTGAACATGCTTAGACTTAATGGTTCCTGCTGGAGATAGAAAGGCAACATGCAGTAAATGGAAGATGATCTTGGGTAGAAAGGATCATAAAGAAAGGCCTTTTGTAGAAGGGAGCACTGGAGCTTAGAGAGGATTTTTGAGAAGGCTAGAGATGCTGACTCAGAGCAAGACATAATTATTTTCACTGATAGGGCAGCAGGGGCATACTGGTAAATATTTAACAACCAGCCCTCCAAAAAATGTACTTCACATCCATAGTAGGAGTGTACCTTCTTATATATATATTTTCTTTAGTCATATTTGTTCATCTTGTGTTAGCGGTGGGGAAGTCATTGTATTTTTAAAGGGTACTATTTTAGGTGAAATATAATTTTGTTCTTCCATTCTCTAGTGATGGATGTAATGCTGTTCAAAACAGTTTACTTTGATCAAGAGGAGAGACATCCTTACTCGTTCATGGCTGAATGGTTGATGGGGAACTGCCCTTTTCATAGACCTGACTCTGGTGTTCCCATCCCCCCACAAAGGTGCACAATTGGGTGCTGTAGTCAATTTTAGTTGTCTATGGCCACCTGGTCCCCTGGTTAATCAAACCCATCCCACGGCTGCCAAGCAAAGCTGGTAATTACTTCCTGGATTTGAAACAAAGGCTTTAACAATCAATCCAGCAATTACCAGCCCCCCCCAACTGCCACTGACCCTTCAATTACCCTGGCACGACATGATACCTGCCAGGTAATTAATTTCTTAGCTCTTCCAAGCTGCATCCTAGGTACATTTCCTGTGATCGAGTTCCAGGATTTCTCAGGTTAGACAGCATCCGGGAAAGAGGAATCGTGCATCCTTTGTGGAGCAGAAGATGAAATTCCGTCCAGGTTCTAGCCCCAGCTGGGCCACTTAGGGGTCTGAGCCAAGCTAGTTAACCTCTCTTTGCCTGTTTTCTCATCTGTAAAATGGGGATAATGATACCCGCTGGGGCTACCTCACAGGGTGCAGAGACTATAATGAGATAGGAGATGTGAGGAGAGAAAATGAGAGGATTGGAGTTCTTTAAAGATTAAAAGAGATAATAACAGTTTGTGTGAGAAATAACGCTTCAAGGTTAACAGAGTACTTTTTTCCCACAGTCACAATAATAACTGACATTTCTGTAACAGCTATAAGGTTGGCAAACTGCTTTTCCAACGTAATTTTATTCCGGTTTATAACAATCTGGTGAGGGAATGCTAATAACAGTTAGTCCCACTTTACAGATGAAGGAAGTGAAGATGATGGGGGTTAAGTGACTTGTTCTTGGTCTCACAACTAACAAGTGGAGAAGGCTGATTCATCACATAGTTGAGTTCAATGTGCTTTTGGAGTATATTATATTGCTTGTGAGGAAATGAAGAGGGAGAAGGAAGGAAGGCAAAAAGAGGGAGTAAGGAAAAGAGAGGAAGAAAAAGGTCAAGAAAAGGAGAGAAAGAGAAAAGAACAGAGCTCGAGATGAAAGGACAGAGGGAAAGGAGATTGTGAAAGGGAGAAAGACAGACAGTCACACCAATAGAGTGAATGTTGTAGGGAGAGGGTCTATGTAAACCAGGACGTCCAGTTGACTGAGATTTGAGTCTTCTTTTTGATAAATATACTTTGTGTGACAGTGGGCAACTCAGTTTTTTTTAAAATAATTATAACTTTTTATTGACAGAACCCATGCCTGGGTAATTTTTTACAACATCATCCCTTGCACTCACTTCTGTTCCGACTTTTCCCCTCTCTCCCTCCACCCCCTCCCCCAGATGGCAAGCAGTCCTATACATGTTAAATATGTCACAGTATATCCTAGATACCCTATATGTGTGCAGAACCGAACAGTCCTCTTGGGCAAGTCAGTTATTAAATGAAATACCAGTAAAATACTTAGCACAGTAATTGGCACATAATAGATACTTCATAGGTGATTATTCTTTCCTCTCCTCTTCCTTTATGTATACTAAAGAACTCTCCAAGACTTTAAGTTGGAGGACATGTCGAACTGCTTCAGGGTTTTTTTCATACCAGGATCTCTCTCCTCCATCCCCATCCAATAAGAGGAAGGATCAAATTACAGGACTGACACTATATATCTCTGTCTAGAGCCAGGGATCTATCTAGAAGGTAGGGAATAAAGTAGTGGACTTGAGGATCAAGAGGAAATGAGTTTGAATCCTGTCTCAGATATCAGCTATGTGACCCTTAACAGAACACATAACCACTTTCAGCCTCAGTTTACTCATCTATAAAATAAAGATCAGAGTAGCATCTATCTCATAGGATTTGTGAGAATCAAATGAGATGTCTGTCAAGCACTTTGAAAATCTTAAATCAACATAAATGTTATCTATATGATTGACAGCCGTACAGCATCATGGAAGAATGAGGTCATAAAAGGGGGTGTCTTTTAGTGAGAATCCCAAAGGCAACCCATCCTTCTTTGTGGCTTCTGTGATGTTTAAAAAGTTTGAAAGATGTAAATTTTGGACAATTAGTCATTTTATTAACAATGTTAGCATTTTAACAAAAGAGGCCAGAGGCACTCTTGAATGCCAAAGATTTTCATGGCAGCACGCTCAAATCTTATATGTCCTTGGAAAATGGGGTGTTTGAGACATGGCAATAAAGACTAATTGGTTAAAAAGTAATGAGAGTATGGATACTACAATGAATGGCTAGACTTGTTCTGGTGAACTTTGATTATGTCATTTAATTCTAAATTACCTCCAGTCTTGGGACATCAAATCAAAGAACTTATTCCCATTCAAACCTTTTTAGAGCACAATGGACATCCCCACCTATGTTAAATTCCTTGTAAGGTAGGGTAGGGTCTGATCATGATTGAGGAAAAAGTTAATTTAATACTCAGAGACTGAGTTTAAAATGAGGACTTTAGAAAAAGGGGAATTCTGGATATTCCCAAATCATTGGTTAGTAATAATCATTTCTATCACTTTAATTCTGGCTCTTGTTTATTGACCATCTGTAAGATCTTAATGAACAAGGAATGGATACATAAATGGTGAGTATAACTGGGCTGCTCATATTGCCAAAAACAAACAATATATACAAATGATATCTATTTCTATCTATCTATATCTATCTATCTGTCTGTCTGTCTATTTTCCTATCTGTCTACTTGCATATACATTTATGTATATACCTACATATTCATATATATATTGTTGTTAAGTTGTTTTTAAGTTATATCTGACACTCTTTGATCCAATTTGGAGTTTTTCTTGGCAAAGATACTGGAGAAGTTCGACATTTTCTTCTCTAACTCATCATGAGGAAATTGAGGCAATAGGGTAAAGTCATTTGCTTAGGGTCATACAGTTAGCAAACACCTGCAGCTGGATATTAACTCAGTTCTTCCTGACTCTAGGTCCTGGTGGATAGGTCCTAGGTCCTATCTTTTGCTCCACTTAGCTGCCCCTTCATATACATCCATATGGACAAATAAGTTCAAGCAAAGGAAAATGGAACAGGCAGAAACATAGTGGAACTTTGGATAGAAGGCTGCTTTGTAAACTTAGACTGAATATTGGTCAAAGAAAGTTGTTAACCTGGGAAAGATATACCTTAGGATTCAGGGGTCCTCAAACTACGGCCTGTGGGCCACATGCAGCAGCTGAGGACGTTTATCCCCCTCACCCAGGGCTATGAAGTTTCTTTATTTAAAGGCCCACAAAACAAAGTTTTTGTTTTTACTATAGTCCGGCCCTCCAACAGTCTGAGGGACAGTGAACTGACCCCCTATTTAAAATGTTTGAGGACCCTTGCCTTAGGTGGTTAACATGATAGCTGTATACAAGTCTTCCTATGGAGGTCTTAATCATTTTTTACCTCAATTCCAAAAGTAGTAGGAAGGACATCTAAGTGTCTTGGAGCTGCTGGGTAGCAGTTTGATGCTGGGTAGAATCATGGCAAGGCATCTTTCTGATTTCAAATCTAATCTCAGAAACTTACTAGCTGTGTGACTCTGGGCAAGTCCCCTAACCCTGCTTGCCTGAGTTTCCTCATCTGTAAAATGAGCTGGTCAAGAAATTCACTGCAGTGGCTTTGCCAACTAAATCCCAAATGGGGTCATAGAAAGTAAGAAATGACTGAAATCACTGGACAGCAACTAAACTTCAGATGAGGTCACTGAAAGTAAGAAAATAACTGGACTTACTGAACAACAACTAAACCCCAAATGGGGTCACAGAAAGTAAGAAATGACTGGAATGACTGGACAACAACTCAACCCCAAATAGAGTCACAGAGAGTAAGAAATAACTGGAATGACTGGACAACAACTAAACCCTAAATGGGGTCACAGAGAGTAAGAAAATGACTGGAGTTACTGGACAACAACTAAACCTCAAATGGGGTCACAGAGAGGAAGAAATGGCTGGAGTTACTGGACAATAACTAAACCCTAAATGGCGTCACAGAGAGTAAGAAATGACTGGATAACAACTAAACCCCAAATGGGATCCCAGAGTAAGAAATGACTGGAATCATTGCACAACAACATCATTGGTCTTACAGTTTGTCTAACTCCACTCTTCCTCTTCTCTACCTCATGCTCCAAAAGTTGTAAAGTTGATATTCTTTAAGCACCAATTTGAGTGTCACTCACCTGCTCACAAAGCTGAAGTTGCTCTCTATTGTCTCTTGAATAAAAGAACATCTCCTGTTTGATATTAAATGTTATTAATGATTTGTTTCCACCCTGCCTTTCCAAGGATTTCATATTTATTTCCTCCTACTCTTCTTCCTCCTCCAAAAATTCATTGCTCTTTCTTCTAAATGATTTTTGTTCTCTTTGCAAAACAAATTATGTCCAGTATATTTTCCATTTTCCTCTCTGGCTGAGAACCTGCAAAGGGAAACAGCTAAAATGAGATAGATGTGAAAACCATCACTATCTTATTTAATCCAGCTGTCCCAAAGCTGCTCAGACCTTACCTCTCTCTCCTCAGTCTTTTGGTGGACTCCTTCCAAAGTTCTAGAAGTCATAGCAAGACAATGGCCCACTTTGAACATGGTCTATTCAAAGTGTACTGTGGAAAAAACCTCAAATGCAGCCCTCCTGCATCATTGATACAATGTTAATGGATGCTTAATAATTAATGCTCCAACACACAGTTTTTCCCCGGGGTTGGAGCTAGCATTTAGATTTTGGAAAAGTCAGTGTATTGGTGGCTTAGACAAATGCAGAAGCATGTCCCTGGGTAGGAAAAAAATCTCACTTGCAATGTGCATCAGAATTCTAAGGAAGAACTGTGGAAAAGAGTCAATCTCTTGAGCAAACTTCAGATTTAGAGAATCAAAGGAGGTTAGTGTTAATGCTAGTAGAAACTTTTTTGGGTCTTTTTCTTTTAAAATCATGTCTTTTTATTTATTTTTAACATCAAAAATGTTTGAGTTCCAAATTCTCTCCCTCCTTTTCTCCAGCCTCTGAGATGGCAAACAATATAATTCCCATTGTACATGTGAAATCATACAAAACATACTTCCGTATTAGCTATATTGCCAAGAAAGCAAGAAAAATAAAGTGAGAAAAATATATTTCAATTTATACTCAGAGTTCATCCGTTCTCTCTCTGTCTCTCTCTGTCTCTTTGTCTCTCTCTCTCTCTTTCTTTCTCTCTCTCTCTCTGGAGATGAATAGCCATTTTCATCAGGGGTCATTTGAAATTGTCTTGAATTATTGTATTGATCAGAATAGCTAAGTCTTTCACAGTTAATCAGCATTAAATATTGATGTTATTATGTACAATGATCTCCTGACTTTAAGGGCTTTTAGAATTGAATTTTGGAACTGGGAAGGTCTTAAGAATGTAGAATACTAAGAGTGGGAGAGACCAGATATGACAGAACATCAGAACCATTAGGTATCTTAGAACATGGAACGTCTGATGTTGCTGGTGAGAAAAGCCTATGATTTCAGCTCCTGGAAAGGCTGAATCTAGTAGATCTCTTGAGCTCAGGAGGTCTGAGTTGCAGTGGGCTATGCTAACAGGTATGTGCATTAAATTTCAAATCAATATGGTGAACCAAACACCTCTAAGATGACAGGAAAAGATGCTAATACATCTTTTCTAAAAAGACAGTAACGCATTGTTGGTGGAGTTGTAAACTGATCCAGCCATTCTGGAGAGCAATTTGAAACTAAAGGGCTATCAAACTGTGCATTCCCGTTGATGTAGAAGTGTCTCTATTGGGTCTGTATCTCAAAGAGAGCATTAAAAAAGGAAAAGAACTCATACGTGCAAAAATGTTTGTAGTACCCTTTTTGTGGCAGCAAAGAACTGGAAACTGAAGGGATGCCCATGAATTGGAGAGTGGCTGAATAAGTAATAGTGTATGAATGTTATGGAACATTATTGCTCTGTAAGAAATGATCAGCAGGATGATTTCAAAGAGGCTTGGAGATACTTACATGAATTGATGCTGAGTGAAGTGAAGAGAACCAAGAGAACATGGTACATAGCAACAAGAAGATTTTGTGATGATCAATTCTGATGGATGTGGCTCTTCTCAAAAATGAGGTGATTCAGGACAATTCTAATAGATTTATGGTGGAGTCATCTGCATCCAGAAAGAGGTCTATAGGGACTGAATATGAATCACAACATAATATTTTCTTTTTTTTTGTTGTTGTTGCTTGCTTTTTTTTCTTTCTCACTTTTTTCTCTTTTGATCTAATTTTTCTTGTGCAGCAGGATAATTGGAAATATGTATAGAACTATACATGTTTAACATATATTGGATTACTTGCTGTCTGGGGGAGGAAGTAGGGAAAGTAAGGGAGAAAACATTTAAAACACAAGGTTTTACAGGAGTGAACAAGTTATCTTTGCATATATTTTGAAAATAAAAAGCTATTATTTTTTAAAAAATAAATAAATAATATGGTGTGCCCCCAGGGATTAGAAGCCACCATGTTGGCTAAGAGAGAAGCAAATTGTTCTAGCTTTGAAATAGGACTATCAAAACTTCCCTACTAATCAATTTATGGGTTGGTTATATGAGTATTCTTGGAAATTCTGATCTCGGCAAGTGGGAGAAATCAAAACCTTTTTAAAGATTAAAAACCAAAGCAAAACAAAAAGTTCAATTCCTGCTTTTCTAGATAGCCCCCTCAAATATGTCAGCTCAACTATCATTTCTTCTCTGAAGCCTCTGTTCTCAAGGTTAAGCATGTCCTATTCATTCAAATGACCCTCCTTGTTCATATACTCAAGGCTCTCATTATCTTGATGCCCCTTTCTGCACATCCTCTAGCTTAACAATATCTTTTAAATTTTATTATTAATTTTTAAAGAGTGATTCAAATTGGCACATGGATAAAAGAGCATGGTGAGTGGATTAGGGCTACATAAGACCTGGCTGAAGGAACTGGGAATGTTCATCTCATAGATGGGAAGATGGGAGAGATAGGGATGTTGGGGATCTTTGAGTAGCTACAGGGTTTGCCTGTAAGACAAGAATTGTCTTGTTCTACTTAGCCCTAGAGGGGCTTACCATAAGAGACTTTAAGACATAAGAACTTATGGTAATGGGTAGAGTTCAAGAAATGTGTATTAAAGTTCAAAGTTAGGAAAAATGTCCTTAAAAATTAGAGGCAGCTTGTGGTACAGTGTACAGAGATCTGGGCTTGAAGTCATGAAGACCCGAGCTGAAATCCAACCTCAGAAATTTAGTATCTTTCTGGGTTTGTTAATGAGGGTCAAGTAAGATAATTTTTGTAAAGTGGTTATCATGGTGCCTGGTACATAGTAAGTAGTAGATAAATGTTAGCTATTATCACCACCACTAATATCACCATTATCATCATCCATCATTATTATCATCATCATCATCACCACCACCACCACCACCACTTCCACCATCCTCCTCCTCCTCCTCCTCATCATCATCATCATCATCACCACCAGTACCATCATCATCCATCATCATCATCATCATCATCACCATAACCACCACTACCATCTTCCATCATCACCACCATCATCATCCATCATCCATCATCATCATCACCACCATCACCAACCTAAAATGTCATGGATTCCCTTAGGATATAATATATTACATAAGCTCTTTGCTCAATGAGGAAAAGCCTGCTATGTTACAAGGGAATCCATTTTGCTTTTGGATAGCCCTATTTTTTTAGAGAAAATTTTTCTTTTCTTTGAATTTTAATGCACCTTTTTGGTGAATTTCTCCCAGTATCATTCTGACCCCCTTGGGCTAAGTAGAAACAGACTAATTCATCTTTCATGGGAGATCCCACCAGATGATCCCACAGTTAACATGATCTCCACGTTAAATCTTCTCTTCTATGTGCTAAACATTTCCACTTCAATCAAGTTAATTGTTTTGGGGAAAAACCTTATCATTTCCCCATCTTCTTCTGTTCTTGTCCCAGCTTGTGTGTGTCCTTATGAAAATGTAGATAGAATTGAAAGTGACACCAGGACAGGGGATAGCAAGAGTGTCACTTCCTGAGTAATTGGTAATTTTTTGGAGGGAAGTTCAAAATGTGACTTAATTTGTATCGAGAATTCTCAGTACCAACGCACATTGGAAAATGCTATAAAACTTCTTAATTTTAGAGATTTGCCTGGGAGATACTCAGAGCTGCCATGACTTATCCAGTCTTATACAATCTCTGGTTGTACAACCAATTATGTGACTATACAAACAATATGTGTCAGAGAAAGAATTTGAATTCAGGTCTTACTGGCTCCAAAACTGGCTCTCTAGTCTGTCTTCCTTCCATTCTGCCTCTCAGAATGTAGCCCAAAATAGCATAAAGGACTTTTGGACAACATTTTCCAGCTCATTTTCCAGATGTGGAAATTGAAGCAAACACAGTTAAGTGACTAGCCCAGGGTCACACAGATAGTAAGAGTATGAAGCTGATTTGAATTCAGGAAAATGAGTCTTGTGACTCCAGATCTAGTGTGCTGTCCACTGTGCCACCAAACTACCCAGATATAATTAACTTGGAAAAAATTCCATTTGACTACATTCATTTTCTTTGTTTTATAAGATTGAAAAAAATGTTTGAATCAGTCACTCCAGCTCGGTCCTTGAGGTATTCTTAAATTACTTCTAGAACCAGTGGGTTCTAAAATGTTGCTCCCAGGAATAGACGCCGTCAAACTCCCCTGAATATAGCTTTCAGATACCATACGCTCCCCTCTTTTGAAGGAGAAACAGTCTTATCTAATACTATAACACTCCTCTCATTTTCAAGGGCTCTTGGAACCCTTTCAAGGATCCTTGACTGTAGCCTAGTAGGCATATCTGCTACTTCTTTGGCCAAATGAGGATTGTTTGTCCAGGTCTGAAAACTTCCATTCATTGAGGACAGATAAATGGTGCTTGAATTAGAGAGACAGTATGTCATAGGGGGTAAAATCCTATTTCATAGGATATCTCTGTGCCTCAGTTTCCTCATCTGCAAAAAATGAATATTGACTAATGACTTCTAAAGCTCCTTCCAGCTCAAAATTTTTGATTCTAGAGAATTATCTCTTCACTTCCCTGCTAACCACTTTGTTCTGTTCTCAACTCAAAGATCCTCCACCTCTTATTCCCTTCAGCAGAGATTTGGCTTTCATGTTTTATTTGGCTCATGTACACCAGACAGGTGTCACGGGGGCATTAGGAACACTGGTTTGGGCATAATCCTTTTGTGCTTATTTGTTATATGCCCTTAGTTTGGTGAGCCATTCATCTCCTATAAGCCTCAGTTTCCTGCCCAGCTGATCTGGAAGGCAGTCTTATTTTTGGAGGGGGGGGGGCTTATCGATTTTTTTTATTAAAGCTTTTTTATTTTCAAAACATATACATGGATAATTTTTCAACATTGACCCTTACAGAACCTTGTGTTCCAAATTTTCCCTTTCTTCCTCCCATCCCCTCCCCTAGATGGCAAGTAATCCAATATATCTTAAACATGTTAAATATATGTTAAATCCAATATATGTATACATATTTAGTCAATGATCTTAATGCACAAGAAAAATAAGATCAAAAAGGAAAAAAAATGAGAAAGAAAACAAATGCAAGTGAACAACACCAAAAAGAGTGAAAATGCTGTGTTGTGATCACACTCGGTTCCCACAGTCCTCTCTCTGAGTATAGATGGCTCTATTTGGAATCATTGGAACTGGTCTCAATCATTGTATTGTTGGAAAGAGTCACGTCCATCAGAGTTGATCATCATGTAATCTTGTTGCTGTGTACAATGATCACCTGGTTCTACTCATTTCGCTCAACATTAATTCATGTAAGTTTCCCCAGACCTCTCTGAAATCATCCTGCTGATTATTCTTGTAAAACAATAATATCACTATAACTCATTCAGCCATTCTCCAACTGATGGGCATCCACTCCATTTCCTGTTCCTTGTCACTATAAAGAGGGCTGCCACAAACATTTTTGCCCATGGGGTCCCTTTCCCCTTGGGATATAAAGTCTTTGACCTTTGGGCCAAAGACTATGCATCGTTTGATAACTTTTTGAGGAAGTTCCAAATTGCTCTCCAGAATAGCTGGATCTGTTCACAATTCCATCAACAATATATCAGTGTCCCAATTTTCCCACATCTTCCAAAATTCATCATTATCTTTTCCTGCCATCTTAGCCAATCTGAGAGGTGTGTAGTGGTACCTCAGAGTTGTTTTAATTTGCATTTCTCTGATCAATAGTGATTTAGGGCACCTTTTCATATGACTAGAAATGATTTCAATTTTTTCATCCGAAAATTGTCTGTTCATATCCTTTGGACAGTCTTATTTTGGATCGGGATTCAGAAGACTGGGATCTGCAGAGCAGCATTTTCCTTTATTACTTATACATCCTATCTAAAAATGTGTGCATGAAATTAAGCTACATTTGAGGTCCCTTCCAATTCAAAATCTGGGGTTTCTAAGATCCTGTCCATCTCTAAACTTTTCCGAACATAATGTTAGTGCACATTTCTAGAACACTTTGAGTTTTGCAAGGCACTTAACAAATACCATTTCATCTGGCCTTCAATGGTCTTATGAAGAGGAGGGTATTATTATCATACTCATTTTATAGCTGGATAAATTGAGCCTGAGAGATATTAAGTGATTTACTTAGGGTCTCATAACTTAGAAAGCATATGAGGCAAGATTTGAACTCGGGTTCTGCTACTTCAGGTTTACTCTACCAAGCTTCTTCTCTGATTTTGAATGAGACCCAGCACTCAGAGACCTAGGTGCAGAGCCCCCTTCCACGTGAGGCTCCCCTTTGTCTCTGCTAGCAGGGGATGGAGATGTAAGTTTCCAACTGGAATATTCAGGGGCTTGTCACTTCACCAGAAACTCCCTTTAAGCCTGAAGAAGAGTGGGCAGGAAAAGCCCAGGGATCCAATTAGAAACTCTTTCAATACTGGTGGGAGGAAGAAGAGGAATAAAGATGTGCCCAAGAGTTGTTCTGTATCTGTAGCTGGCAAATTGCTTTTTCAGGTTTGGAGATTGGCTCTAATGAGAGACCTTTTTGACGTCAAACACCCAACTCTCCTTTCTTCCCAAAATTAACTCAGTGCTCAGGCGATCCCGGAGGAGGCCTGCCTGTCCCCTGGCAAGGGAAGAAGAATGAGGCTGAATAATTCCTTACACCTGTGGCCCCATCCCCATCTCTATTGGTTTGATGAGGTCAGAGACCAGAGTGAACAGGAGGCAATTATTCCACAGATTTGGTAATGAGTTCTGTTTTTTGCTATAAGAGTTGGAGACTGAGGTGGGTAAGCTGGTGATGTGATGTGATGTGTTGAGTTCATGGTTTGATGAGGGGCCACCTGAGCAGCCAATCAGGAACATCCTCTTCCACACTACACCAAGTCAGAAGCAAGTTTTGATCTACTAGACATTCATGATGCGATATACATTTTTTGAACTTGTTCTTTATGGTTAAGTATTAGGTGCATTGTGGAACCAAAAGATTCCAGAAAAGCAGCTATCCCTTCAAAGAGTTGACCATCTAATGGATGAGACAATTCAACATTAGCATAGGAACAAGTAAAAGATAAAACAGTATTCAGTTCTATTTAATTAATATTTATTAGGGGAGATACAATATGTATGTCAACTCACGAGCACAACTCACAATAATCAACTCATCAATATTTTTATAAATTAAAAATAGTAATTTTAATATTTTTATATTTTAAGTAAAATTTAACATTTTAAATAAAACAATGAAGAGGGGAGACAGATGTAGCCTATTGTCTACTCCTAGAGAAAGAAAAATAAAAAAATTAAAATAAATATAATATATGCAGGAGGGATTTTTAAGATTCCTGAGGTCCCTTTCAGCTCTACACCTATGATCCTATGATTTCTCTGGGCCTTAGAAAGCCTAGTTTTTCAAAAGAAAGGTTGTGAAGAAATTGGCCATTCTTTGCTTC
Organism: Sarcophilus harrisii; assembly: GCF_902635505.1. Classification (NCBI taxonomy): domain Eukaryota; kingdom Metazoa; phylum Chordata; class Mammalia; order Dasyuromorphia; family Dasyuridae; genus Sarcophilus; species Sarcophilus harrisii. The sequence goes on from NC_045430.1 coordinate 16,547,179, forward strand.
TGAAGGACTGGAGACTTTCCAATCCTCTCTAGGAATCTTCACTTGCCTTATAAATATCAATAAAATAATTGTAAGGAGGCCTGTGGTTTCCAGGCTAGTTTAAGCTAGCAAGCCCAATCTGACTACTGCTCTGGAAAGGAGCTTGCTTTGATCTGGAGGAGGAATAAGCCTTCAGTGGCCTTATTGGCTCCATTGTTGACTGTGTCCCACTATTCCCTAGAACATATCAAGTTTCTACTCTTGGACTACATCATTTCTCCCATTTTCAGTCTTGTGTAGCCGCTATTCCCATGCCCTGCCTCCATGCATTTCCTCATATCACTTTCCATTTGTGTTGGTATGAAGGCAGAACAGTGGACAGCATCAGATTCAGGAAGACCAGAATTCTATTCCTGCCTCAGAAAATTATTAACTGAGTGACTTAGCCTCTCTCAGTATTAATTTTAACACCTGTAAAATGGAGATAACAATAGCACTTGCTTTGCAAAATCATTGGAAGGATCAAAAGAAATATTATAAGTAACAGTTTATATATTAATCTCAAAGTGTTATGTACCTGTTGGCTATTATTCTTACTGCAGGGGGGAAAAGTACCAGATGGGGAGGATTAGATCATGTTCTGCTACTGATTGGTTCTGCAGTGTTTACAAATCACTTTTCTATCTCATAGGAATAGAGGCCTTGGGGAGAGAAACAACCATAGAGTATTTAATTTAATCTCATTTTTTATCACATGGGAGAAAAATGTGAATCCAAGAAAGGATAAACTGAGGCAAAATGAGGAAACTGGATTGGAATTCAGTTCAACCCAAATTCAGTGAACATTTATATAATAAGTCCTAGGTGAATGTCACTATGCTAGGTAATGGAGCTATAAAGACAGAACAAAACCGATCTCAACCTTCACTATATTGCTATTTTATTTGGGGGACACATAATATTCTGTCTCATTCCATCTCATCTTAGTCTATCCTTTCCCTTCCCTTCCTATTCTTTCCCTTCCCTTCTCTTCCTAATTCATCTCTTCCTTTCTCTTTTCTTCCTATCCCATTGTATCCCATCCCTTTCCTTCCCATCCTATCCTTTCTTCTCCTTCCCACCATATCATAGCCAACTTAATCCAATCCAATTCCATTTTTTCTCATTCTATCTAATCTATATCATTATCCAATCTAATTCAATGACTATTTTATTCGGTAATTTATTATGTTTGAAGAATTGTGCAAGGAGATATAAAGATAAAAATGCATGCTTTCAAATAGTTTATGTTGTACCAGGAGTAGGAGGAGGGGATACAATATATAAGTAGATAAGTATAAATAAGATAAGTATATTTAAGAGTTGAGATCATTGAATAGGAAGAACGGAAGACAGTTAAATTAGGTATTTTGTTAGGAACTCTGTCCCATAGACTTCCCAAGAGTCATAATAGCACAAGGGAATGGTAATACAGATTAGCAATACAGAACCTCCTCTATTCATTAAAGAGATATCCAGGATTTGGAACTATGGACTTTGCTAAATATAGCAGATTTACTCAAGTCTAGAGGGGAAGGTGCTGAACAGGGAAGAGCTACTGAATTGGTCAATCAATGACTCCCTCCAAGCTTGTGTAAGTGATAAGATTCTATATCCTGATGTACATATTTTCATTATTTCTTGAACAAGAGACCTAGATACTTTCCTAGGTGCAAAGAAAATTTCTTCTAATTGGCTGAGGAACTTGGTCACACCATCTAGAGTCTATATAGAATAAAAATGATTGAGTTAAGTGGAATTTGATGAGGAAGAGGACAGAAAAAACTTTCCATAGGTACAAGAACTGTGCCCTGAATGAAGCTAGGAATTTTAAAAAACAAAAGAGTGTGGGGCAGGATTATATCCCAGATGAAGGGATAAATTATGGAAATGCACGAAGGCAGGGCATGGGAATCGCAACTCCAACAAGTTTGTCTAAGTTGTCTAAGAAAGAAACATGTTAAGAGGAGTGATATGGGCTATGATTGGCTAGGAAGGTTAGACCCAGATTGTGAAAAGCCTTCAAAGTCAAGAAGATTTTATCTTTTCTCTTGGAGATAACTGGGAGTCATGGAAGTTTTCTAAGAGAGGGAGAAGCATGGACAGATTTGTGCAATAGGAAGGTCATTTTTGGCACCTCTGTAAAGGCAAATGGGATAAGCAGAAGCAGGAAGAACAATTGGGTGCTATTAATGGCTTCTAAGTGAAAGGTAATGAAGGCTGACTAGGTGAATAGAAAGGGCTAGATATGAGAAATGTCGGGAAGTAGCACCATCAAGTTTGAGAGCCTGACTGGATATATGTGTAGACTCTAAGATTCTACTCTTTTTGAGATGCTGTTATTGGTGCTCTCTCATTTTCTGAGTGGCCACGTCCAGCCTCAATAGCTTTCACATCCTAATTAATGGGTTGAATGTTGGAACAACCTTAAGCTTTCTCTGGGCTGGGGGCCCCATTAATCAGCAGAGCCCAGCAGAGGTCTCTTGCAACTCTGCCGCAGGCATTGTGTAGAATTCATCATCTCAACTCAAATGAGATGGCAAAAGGGACGCAGAATAATTTGAGAACTCTTATTACCAGTTTGCTAATGCAGTCTGACTTCCTAGTAGGGGTCAGTCCCACCATTCATTTCTTCCCTGGGTGGCTGGTCTGTTGCTGGGTGTTTGTTCAGAAGACTGCTTTGGAGCTGAGCCAACTGTGGGCTTTTATTTATTCTCCTGCCTTCTAATTAGGATGGGGAACAGTCAGGGATAAGATGCCATCTTCCAGCCTGCCTGGTTGGATATTTTTGCGCAGTGTTTGGGAAGGCAGGGTAATTTTCACAAGGCTATTGTCTCAATCTGAACTAGGAAATGGGTAATGATGATGTGAAGATATCATTAGGTCCAGGTCTGGAGCTAAAAAATATCGACACTTCCTTCTGTTTCCCTTAATGATGAGTGATTGGAGGCAGTATCAAATAAGGAAAAGACACTGACTTTGGAACCAGAGAAAACCTGGGTTTTAAACTCTGGATCAAAATCTTTGACACTTAGCAATATGATCTTGGGCAGGAAACCTCTATAGAGCCCATTTCCCTCAATTGTAAAATGAGGGAGATGAACTAGATGGTTTTGAGGCGCCCTTCAGCTCTGGTTCATATGATATCCCTATGGGTTACTACTGAATAATCATATATCTGAGGAATATCTTGGACTCCTTTCATGATAAAGCTGTAAAGATCCTACTGAAATGGGATCCACAGAGACCTGACTTGCTCAATATTACAAAGTCAGTCTAGGCTGGATTGTAAGCCTTCTGATTCATGGAATTACAGAATTAAGAGCTGGAAGATACCTCAAAGATAATTTGTAATAAGTTCCTAATGTTATAGATGAAGAAATTGAGCACCAGGCAGAATGTGAATTTAGAGAGCATAACTTTCCTATGGCCACACATTGTCAGATGTAATATTGGAACTTTGAGTCCCTGACAGAAAAATTTGAAGTTCAGAGAAGGCAAATAATTTGTCCATTGGATCTGGAATCAATAAACTCATTAGATCATGCCATTTCTCTTTTTGTGAAGAAATTAATTACTAAGAAGAGCGATTGACTGGCCTGAGGCTAGAGTTCATGATAAATTGAGATTCGAACCCAGGTGTTTGGACTCCAATGATTAATGTCTGTTCTATTCCTTCAAACTTTCTAGATAAGAATAATGGATTCGAATGAGAAAAGAGTTTTGTTCAAGGACATGTAAGTGCCACAGCTGACTTTGGGTACCTGGAAAAGACCTTTTGAAAAAGATGTTGACCTTTTCAATTCACATGACCCCAAAGACATGTGTGGGCTTCTTTCCATTCCAATATGTGAATGGGATTGCAGAAGAAACTAGCTTTATTTCTCTTGGGAAAACACCACCTGTCATGTTAGAAACAGTTTAGCAAAAGGACCTTGGAAAAACAGGCATTTTTTTTCTTGGTTGATCACAAACCCAGCAAGACCTTGAGTGGTTTTCCACTCCCACAATGAATGCCAAGTTTATTTATCTCAGATCAACCTACATTTAATTACTAGATTTCATCAAGAGACATTGTAAAATGTCATATTTAATACTAAAGAAACAGATATCCCAGACCCCAGGAATTTGGGTTAATAAGATAGTTATTTTGTGTGCTAAAAGATTTAAACAAAATGAGCCCAACGACACAAAACTGACGCCTTATTCATTATAAAGCCGTGAAATCTTGGGTACATGGTTTGAATAATTTCTTGGTATTTAGTGGCATCTAACAGTTCAATTAATCAAAATTAAAGACACGTTTGAGGACCTTAATTGAATGAATTGCAATTCAGTGGGTGGGCATTAACATATAATCCTTCCCTGATCCCCTAGCCGGAAAAGATCTTTCCCTCCACAGAACTAATATAAGCATTTTGTGATTCTCTTTTATAGTATGGATACATTCTACCTTTTTTATAGCTCTTCTTACATGTGACTTCTCTTCCTCAATAATGTTGAATGACTTGTAGCCCAGAGCCCCTCAAAGCTCTGGGTTCTTAAGAACTAATTCCTTTCTTAGTGGCTGATGGGAAAAGTCATTTTCTCTTTGTTTTGTTGCTCCTACATAGAGTTTAGAATCCTCTTATCAAGCTTGTGTTTAAATTTCAACAAAGTGGAATGGCAACTCTCCAGATATTTTATAAGCAATCAAATGAATAAATACATACTGCACATAGAATAGCCTTTATTTCACTCAGAGAAAAGTCAAAGATTCACAAGAGTTCCCATATAGACATGGAAAATACTCATAGTAGTTCTCCTTATAAAGAACTAGAATCAGGGGTCCTCAAACTTTTTAAATAGGGGGCCAGTTCACTGTCCCTCAGACTGTTGGAGGGCCAGACTATAGTAAAAACAAAAACTTTGTTTTGTAGGCCTTTAAATAAAGAAACTTCATAGCCCTGGTGAGGGGGATAAACGTCCTCAACTGCCGCATCTAGCCTGCGGGCTGTAGTTTGAGGACCCCTAAACTAGAATCATGGTGGCAAGTGAGGCAATACTATGGTATTGAATCCCTAGCTCAGCCAAGGTAGGATTTGGGCTTCATTTTCTCAGTTGTAATAATATATGTCCAAGGCAAAAATTCTAAACCATTTTTTGCATGTGTCATTGACCCCTTTGGCAATATGGTGAAACTTATGGATCCCTTGTTTTTAAATGATAAAATAAAATACCTTGTATTACAAAGAAAAACCAATTTATAAAATTATAATGATCAAAATATAATCTTCCCCAAATTCACTGATAATGAGTTAACTCCTTTAGGTCTACCTAAAAGGAATGAACGGAATTCCTTCTAAAAATGTAAGTAGTGTTTCAAATAGATCAGGTATAGGACAACTATTTTTATTTCCTCCACATTAAAGTGGCCAAATTCTGGTTCAGCATCACTCATGATCACTGTGGTTCCCTTTCCAGAAGATTGGAATACTCCCCTGATTATCTGTCACACATACAGATGTGGTATTTGACCCAACCCTCGCCCCCAAATCCTGCTTCTGCCCCTCTTCAGTTGGCAAAGTGCTTATGTCTCATTGATCCGCTTAAAGGAAGATGGTCTTGCTGTTGAGTCACTTCAGTTGTGTCCAACTCTCCACACCCATTTGGTTTTGTCATATAAGAGTCATTCCTTATTTCATTTTCCACCTCATTTTATAGATGAGAAACTTAAGGCTTGCCCAAAGTCACACAACTAAAGTCTGAAGTGAAATGTCAAGCAAGTCCTTCTAACTCCAGAGATGGCTTTCTTTCTACTGTGTCACCTAGTTGCCCAAATGGTATAGTAGAAAAAACTTGATTGTAAATTAGGAGAGTTGCATTTGAAATCCTGGCGAGACTCTACCCCTCCCTGGTCTTTTACTTCATCATCTATTAAATGAGGGTGGGAGAAAGAGCCAAATGATCTCTAAGATCCTTTCTAGCTCAAAAATTCTAATGTTATGATGGCTCACCATAGAATGACTGGCTAATCAGGGCACAAGGAAAATGGTTGAATTGTATAAAATCAAGGAAGTATAATACCTATATACCAACTATTGTACTAAATGCTGATGTGATCTCATTCAATCTTCACAATTACTCTGGAAGTATGTGTTGTTATCAATTCCAGTTTACAATTGAGGAAACCAAGTCAGATGGAAGTTAAATAACTTTTCCAGAGTCACACACCAGTCAGTATTTGAGGCCAGATTTTTAACTTGCTCTTCCTAACTCAAGGGTCAGTGCTCTATCCACTCCATGACCTAGCTACCTAGGTCTGTAAACTAAGATTGCTAGTTTGGGACAGCAAACTATCAAGGTCATGCTGGAGGTTGGGCAATCTACCCAGCGACCATAATGATGCAACCCCTCACCTACCTCACAGCTCAGGTGAATGTCTAGGTGAAAGAGACTGGAGAAAAAGCAAATTCCATATTAAAACAAAAATATCCGCTCTGTCAAATGGCAGTGCCCTGCTTTTTGATCTCATTTACTGGAGTAAGATTTTATATAAAGGAATATTGAGTTTTAAATGAGGTGCCAGCTGTAATTTGGTACTGTGGGTATGATGTGTGGGCTTTCCTTTGAGGGAGAGGATAGAAACATAGGCTCACAATCTCTCTGCTTCTATGCTGGTTGATTTTGTGATATCCAGGTTGGTTGCCAATCAGATCCATGATAGCCTGAGACCCACTGACTTAGGGGGACACCCAACATGGTCTATGCCCTCCTCTTATTCTCCTGGACCTACATGGATGGATTTGGGGTCTGGAAAATCTGAGTTTGAGATACTTGCTATCTTTAACAGGTCATTTAAGCTCTTTTGGCTTCAGTTTCTCAATCTATAAAATAGAAAGGTCAAATTTAATGGTCTCTAAGGTCCTTTCCAGCTCAAAATCTAGGATCTTATGATCTTTTGCAGATGCTTTTGGGATTGCTTAGAAGTTAAGAGATGGAGACCTTCATTAGGAGATATCACCATTGGAGTGATGATAATAACATATTACATTAATAACAGTAATATAATAATGATTATTAGTGTTATATGTTAATATTATAATAGTATTGATTATAATAATTATACTTAACATTTATATAATGCTTTAAAAGGTTTATAAAAAGGTTTACATTTAATTTGTCACCTTATTCTCACAAGAGTCCTGTGATGTGGAGACTATTATTGTCTCTCTCTTACAGAAATGGAAACTAAGGCTGGGAGAGATTTATCCAGGGTCAAGCCATAGTATTCTGGACTTAGAGGTCAGCTAGTTCCACACTTTCATTTTACATGTGTTGTAATAATGGCTCAGGGAGGCTAAATTACTTGCCCAAGAATCAGCTAAGTAGTGCCATAGTACACACAGCATTAGGTCTAGAGTCAGGAAGCTCTTTATTCAAATCTAATGTCAGATACTTAATGAGCTAATGTGATCTTGGGCAAGTCACTTAAACTTTGTCTGCCTCAGCTTTCTCCACTGTAAAATGGGGATGATAGCACCTACCTCCCAGATGTTTTTTTTTTTTTTTTTCTGGTGAAGAGCAAATGAGATCATGTTTGTAAAGTGCTTAGCCCAATGCTGGGCACATATTAGGTGTTCAATAAATGCTTGTTTCTTTTCTTATTAAGGTCTTATATATAAAGTGTCCAAAAGAAGTTTGGAACATCTTGTATAGAAATCATTAAAAGTGGAATTTCAACCAATGACCTTGAATTCCATACCCAGTGCTCTTTCTTTTGGACCACACTGCCTCATTTTCTGAAATGAACTTGGGTCTTGCTGATACTACTCTCAGCACTCTATAAAGATTTGTATGTTACAAAACAACTCTATGAGATAGGGAATGAAAATGCTTTTTATAATTATCCCTCTGAAAACCAACTCATTGCCCTTGTTGGAGAGCAGGATAGTTGACCAAGTAGGAGATTTATTATTATTTTCATCATCATCATTATTATTATTATTAATCCATCTCTCTAATAATTTTGGACTGGACCTGTGCTTATCATAGGGGGTGTTCCAAAAATCTTAATAACTTCTTAAGCTAATCAACATCAGAATCTTTGGAGTCAGAAAGCTTGGGATCAAATTTTGGTTTTGTCACTTACTCTTTGTATAACTTTGGGCAAATCCCATAACCTCTCTTGCCCAAATCTACCAAATGAAGGGTTCAGACCAGATGCTTCTTAAGATTTTTCTTGGCTCTAGTCAATTTTGTCCCAATGATAAAGGAGCAGAGACATCCCTCTGTCCCTCCCAAGGACCATTCTATTCATTGACCTAGCTCTGGACAATGAAGAGCAAAGTCTAGATTTGGGACAGATCTTGATATATGTATCGAATAAATGTTTACAAAACACCTACTCTGTGCCAGGGACTATAATATATGGTGGGATGTAAAGATAACAGTGCGGTAGTCCAATTATGAGTTTTGAGTTTCTTGTCCCAATTCCATTTGGGACCCCCAGATGCCTAGCTAACTACTTCCACTTCTCTTGGTTCTATTATAGGGTTTTTCCTAATGCTATATAGGAAAAACTTGATGCTCTATATAGGTTTTGAGTCTCCAGTCCAGTACATTTTTCCTAGGTTCAAATACTATTTATAGTTAGTATCTTCCCTATATCATTAATTAACTCAATGATTAGTATCCAGACATCAATTTTACTAATGAATATCAATTATAATTTTTAACAGGATATTTACTGAGAAGAAGTCACACTTATTCTGCCACCTTGATCTCCAAGAAGATTAGTTGTTGCAGAGCATGTATTTACTTCCACCAGGTTCACTGCCCAAGTTAGTGCACAAAGACACTTTTTTATTGTATTAAGTTTATTTATTTTTAATACACATTGCTTTATAAATCATGTTGGGAGAGAAAAATCAGAGTAAGAGGGGAAAACCAGGAGAGAGATAAAAATAAACAGAAAAAAGAAGTGATCCTAGCATGTGCCTATTTACATTCAGTCTCTGTGAAGACCGTGTATTTTTAAATCAGCAGGAGTCAGGAATTCAGGTTAGGGGAAAATCGTCAGTCTTTATTCTCACAGTGAAGAAGGATCGGAGGTGGAAGAGAATCGGCGATAGCAATGTGTGTAGCTGAGTCAAGAAGCTAGCTAGACCAGCAGCCACACGACCAGCAGCTAGGAGAATCGAACCCAGGCCCAAATCTCCCCCAGCTTCTCTTCCTGTCTCTCTCTGCCTCCACCCATCAAAGTCGTCATTTCCTATACACCACATCAGGACTTGCATGGAGAGTGGGCAGGGACCATTCTTTATCCAGTCATGTATATTAATAGAGTATAGCCCAATTACTATTTAGCCTCACGTATTTGGGACCTCAGTGCATCAACTCAAACCTCAGCCCATTACAAGTCTCCTTAGGTCTTTTTCTGATTGCTGATGGCATTTTCCGTCCAAAATCTATTGGGATTGCTTTGGATCATTGAATGGCTGAAAAGAACCAAGCCTTTCATAGTTGATATTTACACATTCTTGCTATTGTTGTATACAGAAGCTGGTTCTGCTTGTTTTGCTCAGGACCAGTTCGTGTAAATCTTTACAGGGCTTTCTAAAATCAGCTTGTTCATCATTTTTTTAATACAACAATAATATTCCATTACCTTCGGATGCCACAATTTGTTCAGCTATCCCCAATTGATGGACATCTACTCTTTTTCCAATTCAAAGTCACTCTTGTAACGTACAAAAATGCATCTTGTCTGTAGGCTTGACACTGGATCCTGGAGGTTACTGCTTTTTCAGCTCAGAGACTGCAATATTCGGGAGGATTTTCTCTTCTGACCTTTCAAAGCTATGTCCACTACCCTTTTGTAGAAGAATAAGAAATAAACAAACCCAAGAAGCAAGGAATTTGCCATGCATTTATGGCCACTTGTGAGCACTGGTAGAGAAAGAGAATTGTTAATGCTGGTGTTAGTTCTCTTGCTACCTGGAAGTTTACACCAGTCATTGCCTAATTCAGGACTGGTCTCTCATTGGCTCAATTTTCTCAATTTCTCAATCAATCAACCAATAAACATTTAATTAAGTGTCCATTATGTTTCAGGCAAATAGCTCTGAGGATACAAAAAGGGAAAACACAGTCTCGTCCCAAGGAGCTTGCAATCTAATGAAGGACGTGACATGCAAACAACCATCAATTCATCAATCAATCAGTTTTTATTGGATGCCTACTAGGTACCAGCCACTGCTAACTGTTGGAGGCCCAAAAAGGAAGCAAAGCAGTCCCTTCAAGAGGGCTTCAAGGAGTTTACAATTAAATGGGGAGACAAGGAGTCTACATTTTCTTTGTGGAAACATGAACACAGAACACAATACTCTCCCCGACAATACTTTCATTCCTCTTGGATGAGAGAATGGGGTCTTGGAACCAAACGAGGGACTCTGGTCTGGAGATGTGTGATGTGAGCTCACCCAAAGGCCTCTCTCAGTTGATCTTCTTCCTAAGAACATGATTGGGGGGCCACCACACACAAAGCTATGCTTAATGACTTCTTAATGTTCCCATTAGAGAAGCCCTGCTTTTTCAAAGGGTATATAACTTAGCTATTACTGCTCACTCTAGGGTGAGAGTTGGCAAATGCATTAGAAAGCCTGAAGGCAATTTTGATTTTTAAATTATGAAATAAATCATCCTGGGTTAGGTGTTTTTGTTTTTGTTGCTGTTTGTCTCTCTCTTCCTCCTTTGCAGGAAACTTGCACAATAACTTTCTGGTTTGGGATTATTTATTACTTGGCTCTGCTCCTGCCAAGACTTTATTTGTTTTGTAAAATGACACCTTGAGACGAATCATAAGGACAGGCCAGGACCGGCTGGAGCTGCTTAGGGCCTTGGGAATAAGCTGATTCCAGATATGTGGGGCTGTTTTGCTGAAAGAGTCAGAAACCCAGTCTTTGGAAGTTGCTATGTTTTGACTGCTGGATTATCTAGAGATTCTGTGATCAGACCGTGAAAGAAGAAGGATTCATAAATGGCCTTCACACAAACTGGAATGCTCTCCTTCATTTTCATTGCTAAGAAAATCCCCATCTTTCTTTGAAATTCATTTGTTGAGTCACTCCTTCATTAATTCATTATTCATTCAATATTTAAGTGTGTCAAACACTGTTATGAATTGTAGATATAAAGAATAAAATCCCTGTTCTTATTGTCAAGAATGAATAAGGAGAACAGAAAAATAAATCCAAAATCTACAGAAAAGTAAATGCAAAATCTGTGTGAGGCAAATATCTCCTACTTGAATCTTTGCTTTGACCCCCTAGGAGCTAGTGTTCTTTCTCTCCTCCAGTTATCACATCCATTTTTATCGGTTTACATGTTTTATTCAATAGATTATAAACTCCTGTAAGGCAATGCTTATTCACATTTCCCTTTGTAACCATACATCCTAACGGTGCCTTGAACCTAGGTTCATCCATTTAGAGGGGACAGGGATCTCAGAGGTCATTTAACCCAACCCTCCTCAGTTTATAACTGGGGAAACCTCATGTACTTCAGTACATGAAAGTTAAGTGACTTACCCAGGATACTGTAAGTGCTTGATAAATGTTTTCTGGGTTAATTATGCCTTTTAGCTTGCTTTATATCTCTGAAAAGACAGAAACAACTGGAGCTGAAGTTATGAAGTCCTTGCTCCAGGTGAAACTCCAGCTTGAGAATATAAATGAAAATCCCTTCTTGCAGTTTGTACTCCATTTGAGGATTCAAAATATTCATACCAATGAATGAATAGTATAACTCTCTGGAGTAAGTCTTTGTTATAACTTCTAGTAATAACTTAGATCCTCAAGGATAGAACCTTGTCTAAAATAGAATAGAAGCTATCATTTCTAATAATAGCTGCTATTTTTCTGGTGTGCTGTGATTTGCAAAATATTTCATATATATTAGCTCATACGTACCTCAAAAACAACTCTATTAGGCAGGCACTAGAAGCATTATTGTGCCCATTTAATAGATGTAGAGCCTAAAGATAATGAGTGACTTGTTAAAGCTCACACAAATAGTAAAAGACTGTCTTTATATCTAACTCACCATCTCCTGTATTTTGCTACCTTAGAGTTGAGAACATTGGTTGGTCAAGAACATAGAGATGACTCACTTGTTAATCATGACCTCCAACCTCACTCTGGTTCTGTTCCCCACTCTGCAAACCAGTTCTTTTTCTGTCTCAATTTCTGTTTCTCTCTCATTAGAGGGAGAGCTGGGATCTCAGGCCATTGACAACTTAAATGAAACCAACAAGCAATTATTAAATGTCTAGACACCCTGTTAGCTGCTGGGAATATGGAAACCGAGATAAAACAATTCCGGTCTTCAAGGACCTTAGAATTCTACTAGGGGATGCAAGACTTAATTAGAAAATGAAGAGATCACTTATAACTGGGGACAAGAAAATGCTTCTCATAAAAAGTCGTACCTGAAATATGCTGTGAACAAACCTAAGTTATCTAAGAGATAGTGGAGACAAGAGAGAACATTTCAGGCAGGAGGAACAGACAATGTAAAAGCCTTGAGGTGGAAGAAAGAATTCTGAGCGCAGAAAATAGCTAGGGAGCTGGTTTGACTCTAGAACAGAAAGAATGTGAAATAAGAAATAAATTTGGAAAGGTTGGCTGAACCTAGTGCTACTGAACCTACTACTAGACATCTAAAGCCAGAAGACAAGGATGGAATCTTTTGGATTGGAATCAGTTTAAGAATTCAAAAATGTGCCACAGAAATTTCCACCTCTTGGTGGAAGTGTGTCCACCTTGGACAGTGTGGGAGTCAGGTGGACAACATGGGGAGTCTGGCATCTGAGTCAGGGAAGACTGAGGGAACATCTGTTGATAAGGGACACCAGTCTCAACTGGGCTGCTGAGACCTGACACTGGGCAAGAAGAAACCAGCATATACTTGGTAAGTACAAAAGCAGTGGGGTAGGGACAGTGTTGGCTGCTGGCATTTAGAGGAGATAGAGTTCTTGGTTTCAGTTTTAGGCCAGAGGAGAGAACTGAAGGAGAACCTGAGTCCAGAGCCATCATTTCCCACATCCTGGAATTAGTGGTGATCGCACTAACAAGATGTTTTATATATATATATATATATAAATAAGTAGGCAAAGAGAAAGAATCCAATCATAGAAAGTTACTATGAGAATAGAGAAGACCATGGCTCATCTCTTCAGAGGGATATATCAAAGTAAAAAGGGCCCCTCCTGCCACAAAAGGTAAAATAATTGACTTACCCCCAAAAAATTCATAAAAGAACTCAAAAAAGATTTTTTAAATTAAATGAGATTGAGGAAAAATTCTCTAAAAAGTAAGAACAATCTACAAAAAATGAGATTATGAAAAGAAAATCAACCAATTAGAGAAGGAGAGCCAGAATCTTAAGGAAGAACATGATTCCTTGAAACTAGAATTGAGGAAAAAGAAACCAGAGAAGTCATGAGAGACCAAGAAATAATAAAACAAAATATAAAGATGGAAAATAGAAGAGAATGTGAGACATCTCATAAGAAAAACAAGTGATCTGAAGAACAGATCAAGAGGAAAACATCCATAAGATTAATAGGACTACCTGAAAGATAACAATCAAAAATTAATGATCTTAATACAGTAATACAAGAAATAATTAAGTAAAATTGTATTGAAGTCTTAGAACAAGAAGGGAAAGTAGAAATAGAAAAAAAAATCCACCAATCCCCACCTGAAAGAGATTCTACAAGGAAACCATATAGAAATATCATAATCAAATTTCCAAATTCCCAGGTCAAGGAGAAATTATTGTGAGAAAAAAAACAAACAGTTTCTATATTATGGAGCCACAATTAGAATCACAGAACACCTAGCAACAGCTATTGTATTGTATTGTATATGTATTAAGAGACTGCAGGTCTTAGAAAACTATATATCAAAGCACAAAAGGAACTAGGGATGTGGCCAAAAATATTGTGCCTAGTAAAGTTAAATGTAATCTTGAAAAATGACAATAGCAATAAAATAGACATTCAATGAATTGCCTGAATTTCAAGATTATGTTGTAAAAAATCTGAACTTAATAGAGCATTTGACATGTAAAATCCAAAAGGAATACATGTAAACATCATAGACTAATTACAAGGGACCCAATAAGGACAAACAATTTATGTTTTATACATGGAAATGTAAGATTATTTAGTAATTAGGTACTTCAAAAGAACAATTAGGCTAGAGCTGAGTATGATATATAATTATAAAAGGTAAACTCATGTAGGAAATACAGAGGAATTAGATGGGAGAGGGAAATTGGTACTTCTGGAACTCTACTCTTCTCAGGAATAGGTTAAAGAGTAATAGTACATACATACATACATACATATGTGCATTTTATACATATATGTGTATAAAAGTCTTTTAAATTCAGAAAGAAATGAGGAGATAAGGAAATAGGAAGTGGGGGAGGGATTTTTAGAGGGACTTTACTCATATCAAATCAAAATTAAAGATAGAACAGCACATACATTTAGAAGGGAATAAAATTCTACATTTATAAAGAAATAAAAAGGTGAGGCAATAAGATAATGGGTGAGTAATAGTTAACAGAAATTGGATAAGGTGCATAGATCAATGGGAATGGGGTAATGGTGGGGGAAAGGATAAGGGAGAGGTCCTCGGAGGGTGACTGGGTTAAGTAAAGGAGGATAAGGTAGTGGAAAGAAGTAAAGTAGATAAATCAGGCGGGATAGGAAACAAGAGATACACATAAACATAATAATAAATATCAAGAGTAGAATTTACAAGATCAAAAAAAGCAAGAGATGGTAATCATATTTACTAAATGGCTAAAATAGATTTAATCAAAAGAACAATAGGGAAACTGCACTATATGCCAGCCATATTAATCAATATTGTTTAGACAATTTAAAATAACTAGACAGTATAAGGTTGGAATACTGCTGTGGTGAAGGAAATTATGAAATTGGTAGATTTTTAAAAAATGTGAAAAGATGAACTTTTGAAGGAAGATGTTAGTCACCTTTAGGACCAACATATCTAGTACAGTCATATATATATATATATATATACACACACACACATACACATATATGAATGAATAGTGTATATGTGTGTTCTATTATAGATATATAAGCATATTTTCATATATGTGTATATACATACACATACATATGTGTATATATAAATATATCTGTATTTAATTACAATGTTCTTGGGAGAAGAAGAGAGGGGGAAAAGAATAAAGTAAAAAGTGCACAACAGAGAATAAAAGAAAACCTACTAGGAAACAAAGAAAAGATGTAATATTTGTTATATACATTGTCTTGAAATGAAAATTAATTTCTTTATATTTTGAATCCTCTCTTTTGTTCTTCTGGGCTTGTGGTAAAGTTTTAATTTTCTTTTTCTATTTTTGTATTTAAGTATTAAATACACTAATTAAAATACAATTCAAATCATGGAAATGACAAGGTTTGAGGATAATAGCAAGCTCTGAAGTGGGACTGCTTCTGGGAATGACTGCAGGAGAATAGAGGGGAAGGAAATGAGACTTGAGAAGACTGATGGGAATCAAGAAGCCAGGGTATTCAAATATACACACACATGAATACTGAACTAATAGAGAATGTTGCCAAGTGTTGGAATAGAGAGGAAGACTGAATCAGTGAAAGAAGGGAGAGTGACTTGGAGGTAGATAAGTGAGAGCAATAAGAAAATGGACTGAAGGAGTGATTATACTCATTCCGTGTCTTCTCAGAGAGCAGGATTAGGAGAGAAGTTACAGGTAGACAGATTTAAGCGTCAGATAAGGGACAACTTAACAATTGGAACTGTCCAATAATGTAATGGATTTGCATTCTATGTTCTATATTCTGTTCTTTTTCTCCCAGCTCTGGTATCCTATGCCTCTGAGGAGACAAGCATGGCACAATGAATAGAAAGATAGACTTCAGGTCAGACTGCCTGTTTCCTCTATCTCATGGGGTTGTTGTGTGGTATTTCTAAACTGGGCAGCTAAATGACATAGTGGATAAAGTGCTGGGCCTGGAATCAAGAATTTTTTTTTTCTTGAGTTCAAATCCTATCTTAGACACTTACTAGCTTTGTGACCCTGAGCAAGCCACTTAAACCTATTTGCCTCAGCTTTCTCTTGTGCAAACTGAGGTGGAGAAATAAGTAGCAAGCCACTCCATTATTTTTGCCAAGAAAATCCCAAATGGAGCCATGCAAATTGAACAACTTAAGATTTTTTTTTGATAGACATTCTATTTTACAAGGGAATTTGGTGGGTGGAAGATGATTAATGATAGTGAATCCTAAAAATTGGATGAGGAAAGAAGAAAAAAGAACACCAATGAAATATTTAAAGAAAATTCACAGAAGGGTTCAGGAAGTGGTTCAGTGGGCTATACAGACAAGTGAGAGATTATTAGATATAATCCTCTTTTTCTGTTCTTTGTATCTCAAATGAAATATCCATGCCTTTTGATATTTGCAGGTTCACAGAATGATAAATAATTAAAAATAATTTGTGGAATCCTATTGGCACCTCATAAATCATGGTACTAGTTGTATGCACCCAGATGACACTGAACATCCAAATATCCTTCAAGAATCTTCATATGGTTTGGTTTTTAGGTCCCCTCATCATTGTGGCCACTCTTCCCTACGGATGCTCTAGATTGACAAGACTTTTCTTTTTTTCTGTCCAATTTACTTAGGCTTTGAATTTCAGCTTTGGAAAAGTTTTTTGGCTGTTTATCCTGACCTGTTTGGCTGTTGGGGAAGAATTCAATTACCAAGTCATATTGTCTCGGTTGTAGATATATTTCATTGTCAGACAGATTTGAACCCTTCAACTGATATGTTGTCAAGTAGAAAACCTTCACCAAGAGGCAGGAAAGCTTCAGTTAGTTTGACAGTGGCATTAACCAAACAGTGAGATTCAGGTAGTCAAATTTTGCACCTTAAGGTATTCTTTTGCACTGAAGGAAAAAAAAAGACATCCCCTTGGGAAAAGTATTCATTCCTCTACTTATCTCAGATTAGATCCTTGATAGCTACATCTTTCTCTCTGTGTCTTTTTAGCTCTTATACCAGTTCATTGCATGTAAAAAAGTATTAGACTGCTTATTAAATCCAATTTTTGTGAACGTTTGAAGTTTCATTGATTGATTTGTTGAAGGTGAAGGCTTAGGAGTTACTGAAACTCTCTAGAGAATCAGTATCCTAGTGGGAAGGGATATGTGGGATCATTTTAATTTAATCCTGTACCAGTAGCATAAATTCTTTCAATAACATTCTGCACAACTGGTCATCTACTGCCCATCTTCCTTTTCCCTTTTGCTATTTCCTTGATTCTGCCCTCTCCCTCTCCCCTTCTCTTTCTCTCCCATCCTCTCATCCCCAAGGGCAAAACCCTCCTAAATCCACATATTCCATTGCTGGACAGTGACTTTGAACAAAAAGAACATTACACACACATGTGTGTATGTGTATGTATATATTTGCATATGTGAATTAAATGACAGAATCACAGAATCTCAGCAGGTAATGTTCTCAGAAGTTTACTTGGGATCAAAGGGGCTAACTTGTTTTTTTATTTATTTATTTATTATAGCTTTTTATTTACAGGTTATATGCATGGGTAATTTTACAGCATTGACAATTGCCAAACCTTTTGTTCCAATTTTTCCCCTCCTTCGCCCCACCCCCTTCCTCAGATGGCAGGTTGACCAATATGTACGTTAAAGTATAAATTAAATACAATATAAGTATACATGTCCAAACAGTTATTTTGCTGTACAAAAAGAATTGGACTTTGAAATAGTGTACAATTAACCTGTGAGGAAAATAAAAAATGCAGGTGGACAGAAATAGAGGGATTGGGAATTCTATGTAGTGGTTCATAATCATCTCCCAGAGTTCTTTCGCTGGATGTAGCTGGTTCAGTTCATTACTGCTCCATTGGAACTGATTTGGTTCATCTCATTGTTGAAGAGGGCCACATCCATCAGAAGTGATCATCATATAGTATTGTTGTTGAAATATATAATGATCTCCTAGTTCTGCTCATTTCACTCAGCACCAGTTCATGTAAGTCTCTCCAGGCTTTTCTGAAATCATCCTGCTGGTCATTTCTTACAGAACAATAATATTCCATAATATTCATATACCACAATTTATTCAGCCATTCTCCAGTTGAGGGGCATCCATTCACCAACTTGCTTTTTACAAAGAAGGAGACCAGGAGATGGAAATTCACATAGAAGAAGGGACATGACCAAGGTCACACAGATAGTAAGTGGTTGAACCAAGATGAGAATCTAGGACCTCTACTGACAGATCCAGGTCTCTTTCCACTATATCATTCTCCCTTCATTTTATCCAATTCACATCTGGACAAGAGAACCATCTTCTCACAAACCCATTTCACAAGTAATCATAGAGTCTTTGCTTGAACTTAGTACAGGGGCAAGCAATTTAATATCTTCTAGCCTCAGTTTACCCATTTGAAAAATGAATTTTAACTAGATACCTTTTAATGTCCCTATCACTTTTAAATCTATGAGGAAGTATTCATGATTCTAATCCAAATCAATGAACATTTATTAAGTGTTCCTATGTTCAGGCACTGTGCTAAATGCTAGAGAAACAAAAAAAGAGACAACATCATCAAGTAATGGGAAGAGGTGGCACAAAAAAAGTAGTCAGAAAAGTGGGTGGGGATGAGGGATCCTAGGAAACAGCATGGATACATCCTATTACATGGAGTTGAGACCAGACAGAGCAGCAGTTGCAAAGCTGAATGATTATTTCCTAAGGAACCTCAGTTCACTTTCAGACAGCTCTAATTGTTTGCAAGTTTTCCCTGACATGAAACCTCCATTTATTTCTTTGTAACTTTCACTTGCTTTTCCTTGTTCTGCCCTCTGGGGACAAACAGAACAAGTCTAAGAACTTCCATATGACAGCTCTTCAAATACTGGAAGATAGCTTTCATGTTCACCATCTTTATTCAGGCTAAATGTTCTTCTTTCTTTCAACACCTCCCATGCCATGATCCCTAGAGCCTTCACTCTCTTCTTCATGACTTCCAATTTATCAATGGATTTCCTAAAATATGCTGGGTAAGACTAAGCACCAAACTCACTATATGACCAGAACCAGAAGAGTATTTTGGTGTTATCTCCCTGGATCTTGGGGAGTTTATGTTTTTCTTAGGAATTAGGTATGACCTTCTTGGTTTGGGAGAAATTCTTTCTCCCTGTACCACCTTTCACCCATTATCCCACCTCTGTCCTCTGGGGAGAAGCTGAACAAGTGGAATTCTTCTTCAGCATAATAGTCCTTCAGATAATTGAAAATAATGATCATGTCTGACTAAGTAGCCTCTTCTCTAGGTTAAACAGCATTGTAAAGGAGTCTTATATAAATAGAGAGGGTTGGATAATGATTACCAAAAGGACATTGGATTGCTAAGGAGTGGCAATGTCTGCTGTCCTTAACTAAGGTGGTCAGATACTCCACTCCTGCTCCCATCCCTTTCTCTAAGATGCTTCTCTGGTCAACCAAATTTTCCCTCATCTTCATCATCCCTTGATGGTAGAGACAAGCTTTTATTTTGAATAGCTATCCTTATCATGATGTCTTGCACATAGTGGGCATACAATACTCATTGGATTGAATCTGTGATTATCTTGTATCTTTTACCTACACCTATATGTGTACATATAATCTCCTTAAAGGTATGAACGGCTTCCTTTTTGTCTTTGTATCAACAGTGATTAGAAAAGCACTCAACACATACTGGGTGGTTAATAAGTGGTAAGTTGAAGATGGGAATTGGTATCTTTCATCTATTTTGTATATGTAAACTCTTCTGAAATGAAAAGCTTTGTTTTTGGATTCTATGGGTCTAGGACAGTTCATGACACATGCAAAATGTTTAATAGATGGTTGCTGGTTAATTGGTGAACATCACACTCCCTTCCCTATCCTTTTCCTCACAACGTGATTTCGGTGGTTCTTACAAAATGGTATGACTTCCTAAACTGATGCTATTTTATTTTCCAATGAAACATTGAATAGGGCACTGGACTTGGACTCAGGAAGACCTGCATTAAAATCCTACCTCTAAAACTTAGTAGTTATGTGACTCTTGGCAAATTATTTAATAACTCGACCTCAGTTTCCTTATTTGTAAAATGAAAGAGTTGGACCAGATATCATCTAAAATCCTTTCAAACTCTAAGTCTATGAGCTTATCATTATTCAGGATCATGAGACCATACATTTGGAAGTTGAAGAAACCTAAAAGTATACTGAGCCAAGTAATCTAATTTTATATATAAGGTAACTGAGGCACAAAGAGTATAAACAACTTTTTCACATTCATTTTTATTGTCATAAGTAGGATTTAACTCTATTTCTTTTTTACTCTGTTTTCTATTTTCTTAGTATAACACATTTCCTCTCTCAACTGTCTTTCTGATTCCCTTTTGGATAACTTCTCCACAAAATAGTGTAACTTATAGTCTAAGGGAAGGAGAAACCATGGCAAATATTGATATCAGAAAGTAAAAACCTGAAGAAGTATCCATGGATTTGAAGATGTCTAAGGGCTAACACAATTTCTTTCCTTTTCTTTTTGAACATAGCATATATTAATTTACATTAAATCTCCACAGCTCTTTTTCTGGATGCAAATGGCATTTTCTGTCCAAAGTCTATTGAGATTGCTTTGGATCAATGAAACACTGAGAAGAACCAAGTCTCTTATAGTTAATCTTTGCACATTCTTGCTGTTATTGTGTACAATGTATTTCTGATACTGCTTGTTTTACTCAGCATCAGTTCATGTAAATCATTCCAACCCTTTCTAAAATCAGCTTGTTCATTATTTTTATAGAACAATAATATTCCATTATCTTCATATACCACAACTTCTTCAGCCATTTCCGAATTGATGGGCAGCTACTCATTTACCAATTCCTTGCTACCAAAAAAAGTTAATGATGTGTGGGTTTAAATGAACCCCCACAGGGGGATCCCCCAAAAGAGGATCAGAAAGGCAGTTGAGAGAGGAAATAAATGTATTTATATTAAGAAAATAGAAGGCAGAGTAAGAAAGAAATGGAATTAAATCCTACCTATGACAATAAAAATAACCTGAAACTTTGCTAAAGCTGTGAATTGTTTCCAGTAGGTTTTTGGATGATTTTCTAGAATTCTCTAAGTATATCATCATATCATCAGCAAAGAGTGATATTTTTATTTCTTCATTGCTTATTCTAATTCCTTTTTTTTCTTATTTCTTAAGCCAGCATTTCTAATATAATGTTGAATAATAGTGGTGATAATGGGCATGCTTATTTTATTCTTGATCATATTGGGAATGCATCCATCTTCTCTCCATAACAAATAATATTAGCTGTTGGTTTTAGATAGATACTGCTTAATATTTTAAGGAAAACTCACTTTAATCCTATGCTATTTAGTGTTTTTAATAGGAATGAATGCTGTGTTTTGTCAAAAGCTTTTTCTGTATCTATTGGGATTATCATATGATTTCTGTTGGTTTTGTTACTCATATGGTTGATTGTAATAATAATTGATATTGAACCAGCCCTGCATTCCTGGTATAAATCCCAGTTGGTCATAGTGTATTATCCTGCGGATAAGTTGCTGTAATCTCTTTGCTAATATTTTATTAAAGTTTTTCATCAATATTCATTAGAGAGATTGGTCTGTAATTTTTTCTCCTCTGATTTGGCTCTTCCTGGTTTAGGTATCATATCAGTATCTATTTGTGTCCTAGAAAGAATTTGTTAGGAGTCCAGCTTTACCTATTTTTCCAAATATTTACATGATATTAGAATTAGTTGTTCTTTAAATGTTTGGTAAATTTCACTTGTGAATATTTGGCCCTGGAGATTTTTTCTTAGGGAGTTCACTAATGGCTTGTTCAATTTCTTTTTTCTAAAATGGGACTATTTAAGTAATACATTTCCTCTCCTAATTTGCGCAATTGATATTTTTGTAAATATTCATCCATTTCAGTTAGATTGTTGGATTTGCTGTGAAATTGCTTCTAATCATTGCTTTAGTTTCTTGAGCAAAATAGCTCCTAATTATTGCTTTAATTTCTTTTTCATTGGTGGTAAGTTCACCCTTTTTGTTTTTATGCTGATGATTTGGTTTTTTCCTGTTTCTAATTAAATTAGCCAAAGGTTTATCTATTTTTTTTTCAAAAAAGCAACTCTTAGATTTATTTACTAGTTCAAAAGTTTTCTTAGTTTCATTTTTATTGATCTCTCCTTTGAGTTTCAGAATTTCTAATTTGGTATTAGTTTGGGGGGTTTTAATTTGTTCTTTTTCTAGCTTTTTTAGTTGCATGCCCCATTTATCAATCTCTTCTTCTTCTATTTTATTCACGTAGCTATTTAGAAATATAAAAATTCCCCTAAGAAGTGGTTTCTTGTGGTTTCTTGTGTTTCCAATTTCCAATTGGTTTCTCTCCCTTCCCTTTACTGAATATAATTGCATTGTCATCTGAAAAGGAAGCATTTATTATTCTGCTTTTATGAATTCTATTATGAGGTTTTTATGTCCTAATACATGTCATTTTTTGTGTATGTATCTTGAACTGCCAAGAAAAATGTGTATTCCTTTCTGTCCCTATTCAGTTTTCTCCAAATGTCTTTCATATCTAAATTTTCTAGAATTCCATTACCCTCCCCACTTTCTTTCTTGTTTATTTTGTGGTTAAATTTGTCAGATTCTGAGAGGGGAAGGTTGAGGTCCTCCACTAGTATAGTTTTGCTGTATATTTCTTCTGTAATTGGCTTAAAATCTTCTTCAGGAATTTGGATGCTTTACCTTTTGGTGCATATACATGAGTATCATTACTTCTTCATTGTTTATAGTTCGTTTTATGAAGGCATGTTTTCCTTCTTAATCTCTTTTAATATCTATTTTTACTTTTGCTTTATCTGAGATCAGAATTGCTACCCCTGCTTTTTTTTTTTATTACTTCAGCTGAAGCATAATAAATTCTGTTTCAGCCTTTTACCTTTACTCTTTATGTCTCTCTGTGTCAAATGGATTTCTTATAAACAACATATTGTAGGATTTTGTTTTTTAATCCACTTTGCTGTTCACTTCTATTTTATGGGACAGTTCATCCCATTCATACTTACAGTTATGATTACCAGCTCTGTGTTTCCCTCCATCTTATTTTCTCCCCTATATATACTTTTGTTCTCTCTACCTTGTCATTAGTAGTGATTTTTTTTTAATCCAACCCACCCATGACCTTATCTTCTATCACCCCTTTCCTCCTCCTCTTACCTTTTTTCCTAGTGTTTTTGCCCTTCTTTCTATCCTGTCTCTCCCTTTTCTTTCCTGTTTTTCCTCCTACTTCTTTGTAGTGTTAGATAAATTTCTATATCCAACTGAGTAAATGTTATTCCCTCTTAGACCCAAAACTGATGAAATAAACATCAGACTATGCTCATCCCTCCCCCTTCTTTCCCTCCATTATAATAGGTCTTTTGCACTTTTGTATGTGATTGAAATTGTCCCATTATAAATCCCCTTTACTCTTTTCCCAGTGTAGACCTTTTCCCATCCCTTAATGTCTTTTTCTTTGATATTCTCACATCTGAGGCCATTCACAACCACACCTTCAGTTTATGTAATGTCCTCCTCTGTCTGCTCCAGGGATGCCCTCAAGCATCATAGATATCATTTTCCTATCTTACAGTTTAACCTTCAACGAATATATATATATATATATATATATTTCCCCCATTTACCTTTCTATACTTCTCTTGAGTTCTGTGTTTGTAGATTAAATTTTCTGTTTAAGTCTGTTATTTTTAATAGACATTATTGAAAGTCTCTTACTTTATTGAAGATTCATTGCCTCCCCTGAAAGATGATACTGAGCCTTGTTAGGTAGTTAATTCTTGGTTGTAACCCTAGAGCCTTTGCTTTCCAGACCTTCAATCGCTTGTTGTAGAAAGGTAATCCTGACTGTTGTTTCTTGATATTTTAATTGTTTTTGTCTGTCAGCTTCCAGTATTTTTTTTTTTCTTGAGATTGTAGTTCTGGAATTTTACAACAATGTTCCTTGGGGTTTTCCTTGTGGGATCTCTTTCTGAAGGTGGTCAATGGATTCTTTCAATGAGTGTTTCCCATTCTTTTTCTACAATACCATGGCAGTTTTCCTAAATGATTCTTGAAGAATGCTATCTTTTTTTTGGTCAGGACCTTCAGGTAGGCCAAAAACATTTAAATTGTCTCCTTTGGATCTATTTTCCTTGTCCAGTGTATTTCCAATGAGGAATTCACAATTTTTTCCATTTTTCATTCTTTTTGGTGTGTTTGACTAATTCTTGCTATCACAGAGAGTCATTTGCTTCCACTTGCCCCTTTGTGTGTGATTTTCTTCAGTTAGTTTTTGTATCTCTTTTTTCATTTGATTACTTCTACTTTTGAAGGTGGTGTTTTCTTCAGTGGGCTTTTTTGTTTTTTTTGCATTTGGCTAATTGGCTTTTTAAGGAGTTTTTTCTTCAGTTGATTTTTCCCTTCCATTCCCAAGCTATTGACTGTTTCTTGCACACCTGTCATTTCTTTTCTCATTTTTTTTTCATATCCCTCTTATTTACCTTCTAAAGTCTTTTATGAACATTTCCAAGAAGCAATTTGAGCTACAGACAAATCCATATCACTCTTTGAAATTTCCTCTGTGGACATTTTGTTCTCATCTGAGTTGGTATTTAGGTTTTCCCTGTCACCATAGTAGATTTCTATAATCAAGGTTCTTTTCTATGTCTTATTTATTTTCTTTCTTTTTCTTTTGGTATTTCCTCTTTTTTACTTTTATGATTGAGTTCTGCTCCTGGGATAAAAGGGAGCACTAACTCAAGCTTCCTGTGCTGGTCTGAGCCTTGACTTTGAGCAGGGACTTTGCTCTTTTTAGGAAACAGCCTGATTTCCCAGAGTTTGCTTTCTGAGTTGATACTGGAGACTGCCCCATTGATCTGCTCATTTATTGAGCCAGGATCGAGAATCTTAGTTGCTGATTTGTTGTGATTAAGACCTTCTCACTGGCTTTCCCAGAGTTTGTCAGAGTTGGACTGATCTTTCTTGACATTTTCCCATTCTATCTTCAGCTGAAGAGTGGTTTCATTCCACCAGACTTTGTTCAAAGTCTTGGTTTCATGTGGTTTTTGAGGGAAACTAACAAAATTTCTTAATTTCTTGATTGGTATATAAGGAAGAGAAGATGTGAATAGAAGTCTGGATACTTGGACTTTATTGCTTGTTATGATCACTGCTATGGATTAGGAAGATTAATGTGATCATATGAATAGGAGACCATTTTAATCTCCAGTAGATACATCCCCTACCCTTGCTCCATCCCACTAGAATATCTTTTTTACCCCAATTTTCTTGTGAATGTCTCATTCCCAGTTTGACCCCTACTTCCATAGGAAGGACTCTGGAGTAACTTCTTTTTCTTGAATGAACTCCCCCTATCATAGCTTGGTCCCTTGGGCCAAGACCTTTCCACTCCCCAGGTTCAAGAATGACATGGTACCTGAAATGGCTTTGATGAAGAGAATATCACCAACTATACATGTATTGTATATAAAGCACTGTGTCTGATGTGTTCTAGCCTAGGCTTTTGTCATTGGGGAAACATATAGCATCTTAAGTTCCTTGTGGGCAGCTGCTATTTTACTTTTTTATTGGTATGCCCAACATATGGTACAGTATCTAGCATTCAGAAGCATGTATAAGTGCTTGTTGGTTGATTTCATTCACTTGATATAGTGCTTTGTATACAATATGTGTATAATAATTGCTTCATTGACTCATTCATATGATCATAGAATTATAAATATGGAGATGAATGGGATCTAGAAACTGGTGGTTGAATCTCATCATTTTTAGTGATTTATCAACCAACCAGATTTGAATCCTGATATTCCTAACCACAACTCAATTATGCAAGCCACTCCTTCATGCTTCTGTCTTTATTCTGGATGCCATAATTCTGCCAAGGAAGCCTTATATCATCAGATCATAGGCTGGAAGGGCCTCAGAAACTGTCAGTCTAATCCCTTTGCTTAACAGATGAGAAAGCTCAGGCTTAGACAGGTGAATGATTTGTCCAAAGTGATAGGTAGTAAGCGGTGTAGCCAGTGGGATTTTATCCTGTACTCTCAGGCTCTTTACTTCTCACCATTACATTCCCTTTTGTGGCTTTCTCATCATACTGGCTATTGATCTGGCAGTCACCAGACTCCTCAGGTCTTTTCTTTCAGAATTTTCTTGTGGTTTCATACAATTTTTTTTTATGAAAAAAGACATTGGAGTTTGGCTGGAATTATAAATAATTTCTTTGGAACTCTCTAAAGAACAAGACTAAATTGTAAATGTTGATTCCCCCCTTCCCCAAATTCAATAGTATTTTATTTTTCTAACTACATGCCAAGATAGTTTTCAACATTCATTTTTAATAAAGCTTTTTATTTTCAAAACAAATGCACAGATAATTTGACAACATTGACCCTTGCATAGCCTTGTGTTTCAGATTTTCTCCTCCTTCCCCCCACCCTCTCCCCTAGATGGCAAGCAATTCAATATATGTTAAACATGGTTAAATATGTGTTAAATCCAATATCAACATTCATTTTCGTAAGATTTTGAGTTCCAAATTTTTTCTTTCTCTCTGCCTTACTTCCCTCTTCCATAAGACAGCAAGCAATTGGATATAGATTATGCACATATACTCATTTAAAACATATTTCATTTTATGAACGAGAAAGAGGAAAAACTATAAGAAACAAAAGCAAACAAAAAATTGAAAATAGTGTGCTTCGATCCACATTCAGTATCCATAGTTCTTTTGCTGTATGCAGTTGGCATTTTCTATCCCAAGTCTATTGTAATTGTCTTGGATCAATGTATTGCTGAGAAAAGCCAAATCTACTATAGCATCATATAATCTTGCTTTTACTGTGTGTAATATTCTCCTGGTTCTGTTCACTTCACTCAGCATCAGTTCATGTAAGTCTTTGCAGGCTTTTCTGAAATGAGCCTGCTCATCATTTCTTTTAAAACAATATTATTCCATTACAGCTATATACCATAAATTATTCAGCCATGCCCCAGTTGATGGGCATCCACTCAATTTCTAATTCTTTGCCACCACAAAAAGCTGCTACAAACATTTTTGCACATGTGGGTCCTTTCCCCTCCTTTATGATTTCCTTGGAATAGCGACACAGTAGAAACACTGCTGGATCAAAGAGTCTGAGCACAGTTTGATAGCCCTTGGGCGTCGCTCCAAATTGCTCTCCAGAATAGTTGGATCATTTCACAACTCCATCAACAATGCATTAGTGTTCTGGTTTTCCCACATTCCCTCCAATACTCATCATTATCTTTTCTTGTCCTCTTAATCAATATGAGAGATGTGAGTTGCTACCTCAGAGTTGTTTTAATTTGCTAAATATTAGTTTCCCCCTTTATGTGCCCAGTTCTTGTTCTGCTGAAAAATTATTTTTGGATATATCTTGAAATGCCCTATTAAAAACTACATCATCTTTAATTGACAAATTCCCATTACAGCTGTGCATAAATAAATGTCCATTCCATTCTGGTGGCATGCAAAATAATGGCAAGAATTCATCATGTGATAGCTGAGTTTGACTCATTCATGGTTTATTATCTGTGGACCTTTTTCTCAAGGGGTTAGGTCCACCTCAAACCAGGTGGCTGAGCCAGGAGGAGTGTGTCTGTCATACTGAAGACACAAAATTATTTCATCTTCAAGCAGAGGAATCATTTGATATTCATTCTCCATGACCAATTATTTTGGTTCTTTCTTACCTGTTGGTAGCTGTATGAATCTACTAGCACCTCTCTCCTTCCAACATTGGCCCCTTCCATAGGTTGTTTCAAAGATCTTAGACAGGCCTTTGGATTTATCGACACTTTAACTCAACCCAATAGGGTATTTTGGTTTATGGCTTAAGCCATACCATTTTACCCATTTTATTTCTGTTAATTGTCCTTAATGAACTACTTGTGTTTGCCCGATCTCCGTAGTGCTTTGGGATTCACAGATATGCATGGATCTTTCCTTTTCTCTTTTTTCCCCCTCCTCTTGTCTATAGAAGTAACATGGTGAGTATGGAATTTAGAGTCCAGTAAGAGTCTCCAGAGAGAAATAAGTTTTCTACTATGAATATTATCTCCCCCATAGTTCCCTTAGACAAGGAACTGTTTCTTTTTTTGTTTGTTTTTGTGTGGGCCAGTGCCTGGCCCATAGGAGACACTTAAGAAATATTTATTGCTTGCTTGAATGACTTAGATTCCACCATTTATTAGCTCTGAGACCAAAGGAAAGATATATCACCTATTCAATCCTTAGTTTCCATATTGATAAAACGAGGATTATAATAGCTTTCTTCTTTTCTATATTAGCTTCTGATCAAATGTGATAATATGTGTATAATACTTTGTAAACCAAAAATTGCTTCACAAATAGCATTTATTTGAGGAGGAAAATAAAGCTAAGGAGACAAAGGAACTCTAATCTCTGGGACAATAACACTCGTTGTTTTCAATAAGAAATTCAGGTTTGAAGAGAGGTAGCAAAACATGATAGGAAGAACCAGTTGCCAGGCAATTTTCCCCCTGGCCAACAGAGTGTAAAAATTACAGTTAGATGTTAGCAAAGGGCACAGGAGAGAAGCAGGAATAACTGTGAAGTGGCTAAGGCTTTTCTTTTTCCACCACATTCCTTTTAGAACTCTCTTGTTGTTACATCTTTTTTAAAAGGAGGAATATAAGAATCAGGGCTTACATGGATGAAGGAAGGAAAGAAGAAGAAAGGAAGGAAGGAGAGAGAAAGAAAGAAACAAGAAAGGAAGAGAAGAAGGAAGAAGAAAGAAAGAAAGACAAGAAAGAAAGAAAAAAAGAAGGAAGAAAGAAAGGGGGGAGAAAAAAAGGGAGGGGAGGAGAGAGAAAAGAAGGGAGAGAGAGGAAGGAAGAAAGGAAGGAAGAAAGGAAGGAAAGAAGGAAGGAAGGAAGGAAGGAAGGAAGGAAGGAAGGAAGGAAGGAAGGAAGGAAGAAATGAAAGAGCAAAACACTTGAGACGTCAAACAGTTCAAATATCATCCCACTGCAAGAATAACCTTTATTCTGGATAAAACTTCTTGAAGCGAGGGGGTATTTCATTTTTGTCTTTATATTCATAGTTCCTGGAACAGAAGAGTCAATCAATTAACAAGTTTTTATTAGACATCTATTGTGTACTGGGAGATAGTATAAAGAGTGAAACCATTTCTCCTTCATGGAGTTTATATTTTAATGGGAGAGGGGAGGGGCACCAAGTATACACACATGTGTATATGTATGTGTGAATGTGTATATGTATGTATATATATTCAGATAAATAAAAGTTAATAATAATTTATATAATAACATTGAATAATAAGTTTATCCTAAAGGCAATAAGAAGCTATTAGAGTTGACTGAATGAAAGATTTACTTAGTCTGATGTGTACCTAAGGAAAATTAGTTTGACAACAGTGATTAAGGTAGAATAGGAAAAAAATTGTGAAAGAGAGATCAGTTAGGAGACTATTACAGCAATCTAAGGGAGAAGGCATGTGAATCTAAACAAAGGTGGTACCTTTGAGAGTGACTAGAAGGAATCAGATTCAAGATGATATCTTCATATCATCTTGATATGTAGGTAGAAATGGCAAAGTTTGGGGGCTCTGTAGGATGAGTGAAGGGCAGTACCAAGCAAGGTTAATTCTAATAACCTGAGAGACTGGGGAATGGTGGTGCTTTCATCAGAAATATGGGGATTTAGAAGAGAAGATGGGTTAGGGGGGAATATTATAATGAGTTCAGTTTTGGAAATATTGAGTTTAAGATTAAGTCATATATGCTAGTAAAGAGTTTCTTTATGGAAAGTGTCCAATCTCTCTTTGCCTCTGATACTTGGAACTGCCAGTTCTTTCAGAGAATAGATAAAATTCTTCTTTTCCTTAAGATTCATATAAACCTTGCCCTCATCTCCCCCTTTACTAGTGCCCTACCATCCTCACATGTCAAAGAGACTTTGTTGAAGAGACAACAGGGGACAGTAGCAATAACACTAAGTTTGTGGACCTAGCTTCAAATACTTCCTCTGTCACTTCTTATCTCTGGAGCCAGGTCAAGCTGCTTAACCATCTTCCTTAGACTTGTTTTTTCTTCTCTAAAAGGAGGTTATGGAGTTTGATGGCCCCTCAGAGTCCTTTCTAGCTATGGATCTTTCATATTCTTGAAATTAGGTATTTCATTTTCTCTTTGTCTGCCTAGTGCTTAGCACAGAGTCAATAAATGCTTGTTGAATAGCTGGATGGATGATTAAGGGGCCTTAGCCAAAATTTGTGTTCTAATTTGGGTGACCTTTATTTTAGATTCTTTAATATTTTTCAGTTTCAATGTGAAACTGTTATGAAGTGTTTTGAATCCAAATTATAATTTAACTTGTGTAAGTGCTGAGTCAGGAAAGCAATAGCCAAATTGTATAATTGAATTAATTTTGAGAAATACACACCAAACCCTCATGATACAATTGAATTTAAATGGATTTACAACGTGTTTAGCTTACCCAGAACATTGGGAAGCCAAGAAAGCGATGCTGCTGTTTAGCACTTAATATTCTTGGGTCTCCTTAGTTTTCTTCATCTGTAAAATGAGGGGAGTGAATGAGATGACCCCATTGGTTCCTACCAGCCTTTAATCATGAGCTTACCCTTATAATATATGTATATGCATGTAAGTATGTACATTTATATGTGTGCATACACATGACTACATTTTTCAAAATAACTTTTTATTTACAAGCCATATGCATGGGTAATTTTACAGCATTGACAACTGTCAAACCTTTGTTCCAATTTTTCCCCTCCTTCTCTCCATCCCCTCCCCCAGATGGCAGATTGACCAATACATGTTAAATATGTTAAAGTATAAATTAAATACAATGTTAGTATACATATCCAAACAGTTATTTTGCTGTACAAAAAGAATCAGACTTCGACATAGTGTACAATTAGCTTGTGAAGGAAATCAAAAATGCAGGCGGGCAAAAATATAGGGATTGGAAATTCAATGTAATGGTTCATAATCATCTCCCAGAGTTCTTTCACTGGGTGTAGCTGGTTCAATTCATTATTGCTCTATTGGAGCTGATTTAGTTCATCTCATTGCTGGAGATGGCTACGTCCATCAGAATTGATTATCCTCTAGTATTGTTGTTGAAGTATACAATGATCTCCTGGTCCTGCTCATTTCACTCAGCATCAGTTCATGTAGGTCTCTCCAGGCCTCTCTGAAATCATCCTGCTGGTCATTTCTTACAGAACAATAATATTCTATAATATTCATATACCACAATTTATTCAGCCATTCTCCAATTGATGGGCATCCACTCAGTTTCCAGTTTCTGGCCACTACAAAGAAGGCTGCCACAAACATTCGAGCACATACAGGTCCCTTTTCCTTCTTTAGTATCTCTTTGGGATATAAGCCCAGTAGTAACACTGCTGGATCAAAGGGTATGCACAGTTTGATAACTTTTTGAGCCTAGTTCCAAATTGCTCTCCAGAATGGTTGGATGTATTCACAATTCCACCAACAATGTATTAGTGTCCCTGTTTTCCCACATCCCCTCCAGCATTCTGCATTATCTTTCCCTGTCATCCCAGACAGTCTGACAGGTGTGTAGTGGTATCTCAGAGTTGTCTTAATACACACGACTACATTTTAAAGTTATTAGCTTCCTTTGTACTCCTATGTATTGTCTTATGCATTTAAATATAAGATTCTGAGCAGTCCATGGATTTTACTAGACTGCACAAGGGGCATATAAAAAAAGGTAGAGACCCCCTGGACTAATTATCCTGCTTCCTGAGGGCAGGGGTGTGATACATCTTTTTGACAAAACCTACCAAGATCGTGCTTTGGCAGATATGCCCATCTCCATGGCCACCCTAAGGTGCTTTAAAAAAAAACAAGCTTAGAGATTATGTGGAAAAGTATCATCACAGATGGGTTTTGATTTGTTTTGTTTTCTTTTTCACTGAACCTAGTTTACATGGATGGAAAAACACAGCTGAGCCTCTGACTCTATTTGGGGCTTTATCCCTCTTTTGGGTTGAAATTCTCCCTCACTGACTTTACTCAGAGTGTCTGCAGAAAGAAAGACAATATGAGTTTAGCGCAGACACTATCTGTCTTCCCTATCTCTAATGGTCAAGTCAGGAGCATATTAGCTGAGTTTTGGTAAATAGGAATTTCTACAGAATAATAGAACTTAACATATGTGGCAAATATCTACCACGTGATCGGTAAACTGAGTCCAGTACAAGATTTTTCCATGAAACGTTACAAGGAAGACCAGTGCTTCCCCTTTAAGGAAAGCTATTTGGCTGTCTCAAGTTCAATGGAGAAAAGAAAGAGGATATCCAAATCTAATTGGTCAGGCGTGCATGACAGAGCAGCATCCTGGAGTTGCTACATCATCAAGGCACCTCTCTGAGTGTGCCGGGCTGCAGACTTTAATTAACTTCCCTGACTGAGTCTCACCGTTGCTAATGAAGTGGCTAATTCCTAAAGCAGGGGCATGTTCTTGTCAGTGCATTCATGAGATCCCAGCATCCCATAATACCCTGGCTCCCCATCACTGAGTTGATAGCTCTGATTTTATTTTTAACTGCATCTCCCTCTCCTTTGCCTTCAGGGCAATAGCTATCCTGACTCCCTGAAAGCTGGGAGGGCCCCAGGACTCTAGCCTTGTGATTCAGCGGGGACCACCTCAAGAAAGAAGCTGCCACAGGCTTTTGGGTACCCTGGGGGCCCATGTAGTGGAGTTGTGTGGGTCTGGGAGTTGTGAGACCTAGTTGTAACCTAGAAATAGAATATAATCATTTCTTAGCATCTCTAGCTTCTATCTAGCCTTAGCTCAAATGCCATTTCCTACAAAAGATCTGTCCTGACACTCTTCTAGTTCCTTGTACCATCCCCACCCCTAAAATCATTTATTTACTATGTTTTTCATATTTAATTAGGCATATGTTGTTTCCCACTAAAAGAATCTAATTTCCTTGAGAGCATGAATTATTTTGTTCCTGTCTTTGTATATCTCTTGTGTTACCCAATGCCTGACACATAGTAAGTACTTAATAAATACTTTGTAAATGAATGAATGTAGTCCCAGGTGTTTTATACTGAGAGTGACTTGGAACAAATAAATTATTTTGACTATTATAAACACCCAAATTAAGTAGAAGGGATACATGGAGAAAGATGCTATCTTCATCCAGAGAGAATACATTTATACATATGCATATAATGCTCTATGTAAAAATGTGATACATATGTGTATATATATATATATATATATATATATATATATATATATATATAATTTGTAATATGAAGTATGTGAATGAAATTTGTGTCTAGGGTAACCATCTCAAGGGCAGGAATAAGAGAGATAAGAAAAAAGAAATTTACATGATAATTTTTTGTATATTTGAAAGGAATAGCAAATTGTGCATAGTCGATTTGCAGTTTCACATGCAATCATCTTTTTATCGAGTGAGTTTGCTATGGAAAGTTTGCTTTATTCCATAACTTGAAAATAAAATTTAATAATAAAAAAGAAATGAATATCTGAATAATTGAATGAGTTATAAGGGGTCTCAAAGGACATGTGGTCTAGGTAGTACTGCATCCATGCTCTAATATCTCTAGGCAGTACTCTCTAATCTCTATTTATAAGCTTCTTAGGTGGAGAAACTCATTTCCCACCATCATTTATTCTCCTTTTGGATACTCTAATGTAAGGAATAATTTCCTAATATATGTGTAACTCTGGCTTGTTTGAGCATGTTTAATTTGCCTAACATGGAGACTGCAGCAACCCTCACCATGCAGATAAGGAGTAGCCTCCTTTGTTTGGAAATGTGTATCTTTAGAGTGAGTTTGCCATTCTTTTCTCTTTTCCTGTTGCTCTTTGTGGTTGCTTTTTCCTGTTATGAGGACACCATGTACTGAACCAATGAGAAGAGAAGAATTTTTCCCCTTCCTCTCTCTTTTATCCTTGTTCTGAGAAATAGGCTTTGAGGGTTTTTGTTCTGTATTCTTTGTCTTACTTAGTTCAAGTGTCAGGTGATTCTTATAAGACCAGGAGTTCAAACCATGAAAACCTTAGAGCAAGGATTGCAGGTCGGATGGTGCAGCCAACCAGGTATGGAAGCTGTGAGAAGCTAAAGTTCCTGGCCTTGAGCCTAAAGGAGATTTTGAATTTGGAACTAGAACTGTGCTCTATAGGAATTAAACTAAGCTTTGACATAAATCTCTTTTCCCTCTCCGGAGATTAAGGTGGTGAAAACTGAGGTGTGGGCTGCAGAAGTGGCTTACATCTCCCATGTATTGGGTGAACGAGTTTGTATATTTGCAGTTGTATATTTCTTGTGTAAAAGCTAACTTGATTGTTAGTGGCTAATAGGTCAGGTGGACCTCTGTAACATTTAAGAGCACATCAGTGGGGGCTACAGCCTAAATTATAGAGCCCAGACATCCCTCAGTCCCCATAAGGATACTTAAGAACCCTTGGGAAATTGTGAAATCTAACCTACCTGACCTAAAAGGCAAAAAGGGCCATGACAGGCAGTTTTACATGTTTTTATCCACATATCCAAAATGTACCAAGAATTCAAACAAATAAATAGCATCAAAAGCCTCTCTTGGATGATAAAGCCCAACAATCTTAAACAAATTTTAAAAAATAGCAAAGCTGAACAAAAAAACTGTTTATTAAATGTTTATTCTGTTTCTGACACCCTTCTAAGATCTTGGGATACAAATACCAAACAGATATGTTTTTTCCTTCAAAAAATTTCAATTTTATTGTTGGAGGACAACACATTTAGGAAGAATGACCAGGAAAGAATGAAGCTATTTGAATGGGGCAGAGTCACAGATTCTCTTTGCAAAGTACAAATGACTAGAGGAAAGCATTCTTCAAGTCTCAAATAGTAAGAGAAATCTAATTTAAAAGAACTTCACCTGTCACATTGCAAAGGGGCTGCAATGGTATCAATAAAATCCAGCTTCCCTGTCCTGGTATTGAATGCAGAACAAAGTACAAATGTGTAAAAGGGGTGGGTTCTGTCCTCAAGGAGCTCACAGTCTAGTAAGGAGATCCGATAGACATATGGATAGCTATCCTCTGGTGTGGAAAAGAGATTTAAACAGAGGGACACTTGAAGTCCATGGTGCATCTCCTGGAATACTGGGGGGACCTGGGAAAGGTCGGGAGTTAGATAGATTTTATCATCAGGGAATACTACCTCCCTGCCTGCATCCTTACCCAGTCTCCCTTCTCATCCTAGGCATGGAAGGGCTCTCATGCTTATTGCCAGAAAAAAGAAGGTAGACAAGAAAAATTACTGACAGCTGAGCATCCAATTAGTTTTACCTGTTCTCTCTCCAGCTAACTTGCACTTTCAAAGTAGCCTCCCAAAACCTGAGTGGAAGCTCAGGAACCTTTGATCTTGGGCTTGGGGAGAGGAGAAGGTAGAGAGTGATATTTGAAGGCAGGGAGAACATTCTCACATTACAATGTTAGATGGCTCTGACACTAATTGTCTGTTGAAGCTGCTCCTAGATATTGTTTGTACAAGAAGGGCAGGGCTTCCCATTCTATTTTCCCTTTTCCCTTCTGGTTTCCTTCTTTTATCCTGTTTCTTCTTTTACAAGTTGATTAATGTGGAAGTGTGTTTAACATATTGTACATGTATAGCCTATATCAGATTGCTTGCTTTTGACTGGGAGAGGAGGGGCAGAAAAGGGAGGGAGAGAGAAAATTTGGAACTCAAAATTGTACAAAAATGAATGTTGACAATTTTTATATGTAATTGGAAAAAATAAAATAATATTAAGTGAAAACAATAAACAAGAAGGGCAGGTTTCCTTCTTGCTTCCCTTCTTCCCTTTCTCCTCTTCACTTAGGAAGTTCCTGTAGAATTGAACATTAATGGCGGTCATCTATCATTCCATAAAATCATAGGCTCTAGGACAAGGCTTCAACTGCCTAGCCTCAGTTAAGGCTCTGATTTCAGACTTACAAAAAGCACTGAATGAATGAAATATTATTTCTTGTTTTATAGATGATAAAACTGAGGCTTTCAGATGGGAAGGGAGATAATATTGGACTATGTAAGGAGCCACATTATTTTTCAAGACCCAGGGAAATCAATCTGTGAAGATAGGAATGATGGCCCAAGTTTCACTGATCCTTCAATCAAAAAAGCACTTATTAAACACCTGCCATATGCCAGGTACTGCCTTAGTCATAAATGATACAAAGACAAAAAAAGTTAGATGGCAGAAAAAATGGAAATAAATAATAAGTACAAAATATTGAGAGGAAAATAAAAATGCTATTTTGGGGAGTGAATAGGAATGGCTCAGAACTGGAGGCAGTACCTGAGACTCGAATAAAGTTAAAGATTTGACAATGTCATTTGATATTGACAGTTAGGGAAGGATAGTTCCCTGCTGACTTTTTTCATCTACCATGGACAGAACTAATAATTTGGCCATAGATCTCAGTTCAGGTCCTGGTTCCTGCTCCTCCATTTCCCTATTATTGTGTTTCCTTAATCTAGAACTTATTCGGCAAAATAATATAGTGGAACCAAATGGCTTCTAGCCTAATAAACCCTGAAAATAGAATTCAGTTTTCTCAGACCACAAGTCTTCCAACTTAACATTCTATGAGTCCCTCATCTGCAAAATAGGCATCATGATACTTCTATAATTTTCCTCACATTCACTAGAATAATAGATTCAGAGATAGAAGGGACATTAGAGATCGCCAAGTCCAACTCCATTATTTTACAGATGAAGAAACTGAGTCAGAAAGATCTCAAGTGATTTAGGACAATAATATTACATAATCTAAAGTTTAAAGGGAGCACCAGAAGTCATCTAGTCCAGTCTCAGATTGAGGTTCCAGAATGTCAAATGATTTGCCTAGAATATAAGGTGAGATATGAATTTATATTAATCACTATGTGATAATACTCTTATCACCTCCTCCTATGACTACCTCATAGAAGTTTATAGATTCTCAAAGACATGTAATGTTTTCATAGGTCCTATCTGGCAGGAAAAATTTCAAACCTATTTCTGAGAGCTACAATCCAGCCATTTTAGGTGTAGCTTATTTGAGTTTCAGAGCTTAGGATCAGAATGCTAAGCACTATTTGGGGGGGCAGGGATGGATGGGTAGATGGGTGGTAAGTGGGAGAGGGATTCACAAAAGACCTTGAAGAGCTGCAATCTGCTTTGGTGGATAGAGTGTATACCTTACACAACTAACAGATTACTAGAGGGATCTTACAATCTTGTTTAACAACATCTTGTTTAATTTCTTCATTTTAAAGAAGATAACTCAGTCTAAGAAAGGTCATAGCATCTAGACCAGAAAGGACTTCAGTCCTTTAAGCCCAAGTCCCTTATTTTGCAAAAGAGACACAGATAAGGGAAGTCACATGAAAAGTAAATAGAAAGGGTGAAATTTAAACCTAGAACTTTAGACTCCCAATTCAATGCATTTCCATCATGCTACTTTGTGACCAAGAATCCACATCATGGAGGGCTGCCATAACAAAAAACATTTAGTAACTATTGGGCCAGAGAAAGTGAGCCATTATCTTTTTTCCTCTGTGGCTTGGGAAATTAGATGAGTGCGGCCCTCTCTGAACAGGTAACTCATTCCACTTTCTAGTCTAATAGATGCCTAATGCAGCTTTTATGTTGAAAAAGACTCTATTACTTTCCAAATTAGGAGCCTGAAATGAATTGTGTCCCTACTGACTGACTCCTCAATTCTAGTAATAAGTCTGAGTTCTGGGCTTTTGTTTTGTTTTGGGGGTAGGGAATTCTTTGGTTCAGCTTCCTGCTTGGGGCATAGGCAGTAGGTTCATTCATCTACTAAAAGTTTAAAGATTTCTGGGATCACTGAACCCCCAAAAGGTGTATTCTCCTGACATTTCAACTGACTGCCCTGCCTCTGACAGGGAGATGGAAATATTACATCTTGTCATTCATGTCTGTAGGGCAAAGGCAAGGAAATCGATGGAACTTAAATGAATATTTGGGTAATAACAGAGAGTGTATGTTAGTGGGAAAATAACAGGGGGATTAGTACCACCAGGGGACATGGAGGGAGCCAAGAAGCCAAGAATTAAAGCTCCTCAGCCTAGGAATCCAGGGAACAGGGCACTACAGTGGAACATAGGTTGACTTTGTCATCTGGTTACCTGTGTGTGAGCATTAGCTCTGCCATTTTCAAGATCTGTGATGCTGAGTGAATTATTTCTACTCTTTATGTGACCTTAGATAAGTCATAAGCTTTGAAGATCTCAGTTTTCTCATCTGAAAATGAAGAAATTCGACCAGATAGCTTCTGATTTTATCCATTTCTAAGACTGTGATCCTCTGATCTTCTCTAGGTCTCATTTTCCTAAAATGTCATGTAATGAAAAGATGATTTTTAGTCTAAATTATCCTTTATAAATTATAAAAAATTTCTTCTTCTAAAACCTTGGGCTACTGGAACTAACCTTTTTATTTTTCTATGTATAAAGTAAAAAGAACACTGGCCCTGGTATAATTTGATTCTTGGCTCTGTCACTTAAACACTTTGTGACCTTAGACAAGTCACTTAACTTTTGTTGATAGAGCCCAGCTTTCTTCATTTGGGAAGGATGATGCAGTGGAATAAGTACTCATCTTGGAATTAAACCTCTTGGGTTTGAGTTTCAGCTCTGTCAGTTACAAGCTGTGGAAGATTCCTTTATTGAGCTTTAGTTTCCCAATCCAGGAAATATGTACATTGGAAAGACAATAGGAGTCACGATGAGTTCTGCTCCTTGCTGGTTGGATGGCCTTGGTCAAATCTTTACTTGAGCCTGTTTCCTGTTCTGTAAAACAAGGTGATTGGACTATATAATGATTCATATTTCTGAAGCACTGTGAAGTTTGCAAAGAACTTTCCCAATGATAACCTTGTGAAGCAGGAAGTAAAGACTTTATTGTCCTTATTGGTTAACTTAGGAATACGAATTTCCCTAAGATCATTTCCA
Source organism: Sarcophilus harrisii (assembly GCF_902635505.1). Taxonomy (NCBI): domain Eukaryota; kingdom Metazoa; phylum Chordata; class Mammalia; order Dasyuromorphia; family Dasyuridae; genus Sarcophilus; species Sarcophilus harrisii. The sequence goes on from NC_045430.1 coordinate 16,586,477, forward strand.
GTTCTAACAATCCACATATGACTTATTTTCTTGTAGGCAAATAATAAAGGGATATTAAAAAGTAATTCATTATAGTTTTAACTTTTTTGTTCTTAGATTGTTTATATTTCCTTCTGTATCTTTCTCCTTTGCTTTCCCAGGGAACCATCTTTTATGACAATTTTTAAAAATCAGAGGAAAAAAAACAATAATATTGACAACATTTGAAATCATGTGTTATCTACCAAATTCTTGGATTCCAATCTTTGCAAAGAAACATGGGAAGATGTCTTCTCATGTCTTTTTTTGGGGGACCAAGCTTGGTCATCTTGGTTGTACTTTTTCACATGCCTTGGTATAGACATTGCATATTTGTTTCCTCCTCTTATTTACTTCATTTTGTGATTGCCTCATCTCAGTCTTTTCATGATTCCATGTGGTCATCACACCATGATATCACACAGCACAATATCACACTATTATCTCCTTGTACCACAATTTGTCCAACTATTCCCTATTCGAGGGATGTCAATGTTATTTTCTTGTTTTTTTGTTTGTTTGTTTGTTTGTTTTTTACTACAAAATGCACTGCTGGAAATATTTTGTATATCTTGTATGTGTAACCCTTCTTTTTATCACTCTTTCTTAAGAGAATATGCTTAGCAGTGGAATCTCTGAATCAAATTATATGGCCACTTTGGTCATCTTCTTGGTACAATTGCACTTTTAAAAAGAAAGGTTGTACCAGTTCATATCTCTGTCAATAATTCATTAATGTTTCTATCTTTCCACCTTTCTTCCAACACTGCCTATTCAATAAGGAAAGAATTGGAATAAGAACTAGGCTTATGATTTTATTAGTACTAAAAGGGCTCAGTAAAGAAATTTTTCTGCCAACGAAGGTCATCGCCTACTCTGAAATTATTCATAGTATTAGAGAATGGCCTAAAGCACTGAGAGTTTAAGTGACTTGTTTCTGATCACACAGCTAGCATGTGTCAGAAACAAAATTTCAGCCCAGGCCTTTCTGGCTTAGAGACCAGATCCATGACATCAAGCTGTTGTCTGTTTTCCCATAGAGGCTATAAATTTCTTGAGGGCTGGAGTTACATATCATGGCTCTTAAATCCCACACAGTGATTTTCACAGGGTTGCAAAAAGAGTCGCTGGATTGTGTAATTGAATTAACTATCTCTTATACTTTAGTATCTCCTTTAGGGCCCCCTGTGCTATAGATACAGCGACATAGGTTTGTAGCTGTATGGCTCACTAGCAGGTGGTCAGTGAATACATGCAGAATTGAAACTGAACTGTGGAAGAATCCTGGATGTTTAGCTTAGGACCATCAATGACCTCCCGGCTAGTCTTCTCCAACAGCCTCATCCAAGTATAGCCTATTAAAGCTATCTCCACTCCAGCTTCCTAATGCCCCCTTCTGCTGGAACTGTGATTTCACTGGCTCTTATGGCACATAATGAAATCCCACCAAATTTCAGCAATTACCTTCTAATGCACATTGGCTTGAGTGTTGGGGATGGGAGTTAAATGACGCATAAAATCAATCTGGGCTACTCAGCAGTTAAAAGTGGATTTTCCAATGCCACTTGAGCAGGGAGCCAAGCTATCTCCAGTGAGCCATTGTGCCAGGTGGAGTCTTCCTTTGAGTTGGAGATCACTTCTTTAGAAGTAGTGACTAGAAGTTACTACCCATTATGATATTCAGATACATAGGAAGTGAGTTCCAGAAAGCTCCAGGACTGCTGAATATTTGAATATTCTAATATTCTAAGTTCTTTGCGAAGCCATTCAGAGTCAGTGAGCCATAGTGGTCAGGAATAATCTAAAATGAGCAGACTAATCTTCCAGCCTTACTTAGGTCATCTACTACACTAGGTGATGACATGTGAGTTACTTTTTCTGGGCCTTCATTTTCCTCATTTTGGAGCAAAAAGAGCACTATACTTAGAATTGGGTCCTATCACTTTAGAGTTGTATGTCCATAAACAAAATAACTTCTCTCTAAACCTCATTTTTCCTTAATTATAAAATGATAAGGTTGGACTAAATGATTTTTGTACTTTCCTCTAATTACTAATATGTTGAGATTCTATCCATACTATGGAGTTAGATAAGGTATTTCCTCATGATTTCAAGTTAAGTTTGCTTTCCAGGAAGTTGTGCTGAATCCAATCTTGAATGGAACTATTACTGTCTTTTTGGAAGCAACTTGGTAAAGTGGAAAGAGCACTGGAATTGGAGTTAAAAGAACTGCCTTAGAACTTCACCAATCACTTTAACTAAGTTTCATCACCTGAAAATAAAAAGATTAGACTGACTGGCCTCTGAAATGCCTTTGAACTCAAAAATTCAGTTGAGGCAGCTAGACTCAAAGGCAAATAGGCTATTTGGTGTGGAAATAGGAAAATCTGAATTCAAACCCAGCCTCAGGCACTTATTAACTATATGAACCTGCACAAATCATTTGATTTCTCTTAGCTTCAGTTTCCTAAATGGGAAATGTTATTAATGGGAATGATATTAGTATCTGTATCACAAGATTATTTTGAAAATCTAAAGATATATCATACATATGTAAAGTACTTTGAAAATCTTAAAGCACTTTGTTATTGCCAGATGCTATTATATCTAGTATCTTGTGGCCATAAGTAACTTAAATTCTTTTGGTATCAGTTTCCTCAATTTTAAAATGTATTTTTTTCTTCCAACAAAGTAATTTTATTGGAAATAGGCCCTTAAAAATAAAAAAGGTATGCCATTAGTGAGAAAAGTCAAAACCACATCTTGCTACTTCCAATATCTGTAAGATATATAATCATAGTTTATGAGACTTTGCTAGACTTAGAGAGTTACAGTTTCCAAATATGTCGTCGTCATGATCATGATCATCTCAGCATTTTAGCCTTCAGTTCCTTTGGTCATTCACAGAATGACCATCCTCCTAAGACAGGGCAACTTTAACCAACTTCTTTTTAGCAAGGTTAGCCCAGCCTCCTTGTTAATGGATTTTGATTCACCATGGCTTCCCAGAAATACTGATCTCTGAGTTTTATTCCAGGTCTAGATCCAGGATTCTATGATTTCTCTGGGTCTCAGCTTTTTAATCTGTTAAGTAAAGAAGTTGGACTTAGCCTTCAAGAAATATTTCAGAGCTTGATGTAGGATCCTATGAGCCTTAACTTGGATCCAGAAGACTTGATAGCAGGTACCAACTGTAGCACTTATTAGTTGTGATGTTATGTCTAAGACAAGTCTTCTGAACTTCAATTTTCTCTTTTGGATTCAGAGATAACCTTTGCATCACTTAGTTCCTAGGGCTATGGTGAAGAAAGTGACTCTTGAATGTTGGAACATTGCCATTTATTTAGGGAAAAAATTTAACTGTTATGTTCTATAGGTAAAATCACAAATCATGCCTTCTGATAAAAAGTAGGATTCACCCAGTGCACCTTGTTTTTCATTCACTCACTCAGTAATAATTAAGAAACATGAACTAATAACTGACAAAGAACTGTATGAAGAGCACTGACTTAGGGCTTGAGAAAGGAATAAAATTGAGTGTGAGGTCTAATGTCTGGCCAGCTGGAACTTGCAATCTATTCGGGTGCTCAGACACTAGCCGAGATAGCTATGATACAAAATGCTACTTGCTCAATGTCTCAGAGAATTCTTATGTGAGTTATGGGGCTGGGGATAATATTTATGTTTGGGAAAGGTAACTCCTACTCACATGATGGTTATATTCCTAGCATCCTATATAGGCAGGAACTATGGAATCATAGCTCCTAGCTCATTCTTAATAGGCAGACTCTTTAAACCTTAGTTTCCTTATGTGTAAAATATTTATTTTAGGAGTTATGGAAATTTCTTTACTAGCAATATCCCTCTTATTTACCTATCACATTTTTGAAAATTCTTATCACATTGAGAGTTATTTTTGGGGAGAGGGAGACATTGTTTCCAGAAAAGGCCCTGTAAAAGATGGATGACTTACCTTGAAGGACTGAACTTTTAGTAACAAAAGTCATAGATTCATAGTGAGAGCTAGAAAGAACCTTCAATACCATCTATTCCAACGCGGACATTTGACAGATGAATCAGATTTAGAGCAGGCAAGTGATATGCCCAAGGTTATATAGAAAATTAATGTCACTCATTGGCTACACAAGTTGGGATTAGTTTATCAGCCAAGCCCTTACAGACAGCAAGGGCCTGAGGAAATTGAACATCGTACAGAGGTGGGTTTTGATGGAGCTGATAGAAATCGGCAGAGACATAGAAGAACCGATCTCTGATGATTCAGGGGAAAATACCCTGATAACATAAGAAACTAAAGCTCTGAGAACCAGTCTATGCATAATGTATATTTATTTCTCTCTATGGACATCTCTGCCCTTGATATCTTCAGTTTTCTTACTTCTGGCTCAGCCTCCTTAAATTCTGCCTTATGAAAAATATGGCTCCTGGTCTTGTTTGTACCCTCATTTGGATTCTTTACTGGGAACTTTCTTCTAGAAGGGGAAATATTCCCTCAGTGACTCCCTCTACCTGAGTTGTCTCCATGGATATGTGGGAGCACTTTTATTGATATGTCAATGTGAGTTGTAATTTATATCATGAATATCGTACTTTACAAGTAATGTTCCTTATAAACACGCTGTGAGGTATGATGTATGGTTATTGGCTATCCATTTTAGAGATGAGGAAGCTGAGGCTCTGATAGTGTGGTACAAAGGAATAAGCATTGAATGTAGAGTCAGGGGCAGAGTCAAAAATCTCACTTGTTTACTTACTAGTTAAGAAATCTTAGCAAAATCATTTTGCTCTAGGGCTCAATTTCCTCATTTTCAAAATAAGGGGTTGTTCTGACTTGATTATTTCTAAACTCACTACAGTTCAAAGCTCTATAGTTTTAGTTTTTATCCAAGGTCACATTGTCAGACAGTATGGGAAACCAGGATCCCATCACAGGTTTTCTGACTTCAAGACCAATAGTGCTCTTTCCACTATGCCAGGTTGTCGAATTCAATGTGTTAGCAAATAAGATTTTTTAAGGGGGTAAAAAAGTGGTGCATTTTGTTCTCACATTGCAGCTAAAAGCTTTCTCCTTTCTTTAGCGAGCTTGTTTAATGTGACGGGCAGAATGAAAGCCTCATAAATCATAAACAGGCAAAAATCGAAGTCAAAGTAAGGTGGGATAGAATGTAGAATTTAGTTTCTCTAATGGGGAGGGCTCTTGAACCTGTGGGAGGCAAAGGAAATGTCTGCTCAGGATCCAGGCCCCAGAGAGAAGCAATGAGGCTGTAAAAATAATAAAGAATTGGAAATAAAATGGGTTCCTATCTTTGAGGAAATGGTTGAAAACAAGAATCCTATAATTTATGAATGTAATGGAACATTGTGTATTAGGAAATGATGTGTATGAGGAGTTCAGAGAAACATGGGAGGATGCATATGAACTGAGGTAGGAACTAGTGCAACAAAAATAACAATATATAATAATGATTTCAGCAGTCTAAATAAAAAGATCACTAACAGGAAGTTTCATTCTAGGTAATAGAAAAACCCTTCATTGATGAAGAGATAATAAATATACTTTCCTGCTCAAGTAAGAGAGCTCTGTGTGTGTGATGAGGGACTGGCTATATTCCAAGTTCCTTTTATATTATGACATAAATGACATTTTATGTTCAAAGGTACCTATCAATTCTAATGTTCCCTGTTCTAATGTTCCTCTCAATTGTGATGTTTCTAAGGTTCCCCAGAGCTCTAACATTTTATGTTATAAGATCCCTGCACTTTTTGTCTCTACATCTAGCATTCCATGTTTTAGGGACTCTCTTAGCTCTGACATCTGTTCTAAGACTTGGTCGGTCTGACTTTCCCTGTTCTAAGCTCTTTCCCAACTTTGATGTTCTCTGTTCTAAGGTTCCCCTGCCCCCAATGCTTATATTGCATGATGTTAGGATTTATACAGAAAGATGCTTCCTGATAGATGATGGTGGGGTCTTCTTTAGGGTTCACTATCCTAGAGACCTTCATGTTAGAAAAGCAGTGCTGTTTTTAGTTTTTCTTCCCACATCTTTCTTTAGTATTAGTAAAATCACAAAACTGATCATCTCGTCTTTCATCTGGAATTCATTGTAGGTGATGGGAATTCGAAAAAAAAAATAAGTCATGTCATGTACTATGTGAAGGCAACTTGTCAGCAATGTTAGAGAGTGGATTTCCACTCAGGTTGAACTAGATGACCGTTTCATCTCTGAAAGTCTGAGATTTTGAGTTATTTTATATGGGAAATTTGTTTTATCTAAAAGTTGGACTAAGCCAGTGATATCAAGCTCAGAGAAAATAGGTTCCCATGATCCCCTATTGACTTAGAACATTTTAAAATAACATTATATACATACTATTTTATTTTAATATATTTTGTTAAGTATCCCCTAAATATATTTTAATCTAGTTCACAATTAGGAATTACCTCTGTCTGACATCTCCCTTGTATTCTGAGATTCTTTGCTTTATCTGAACTTTTATCTTTTCTAGGAAATCTTTCCTAGACTGCTCTAGTCCCTTACAAATTCTCCTTCCTCTGATCACTAATGGCTCTATTGCATGATTTTGTATTTGATTATGAAGTGTCCCATATTACACCTTAATTGCTTAATATATATTTTTCTTCTCTTCACAATAAACTGTGAGATGCCCCCAAACAGAGACCAGACTGTGTACTTTTTCAGTCTGGCATCCTGCCCTTTCTCCTCACACAATCAATCCATCAACAAATATTTATAAAGCACCTACTATGTTCAAGGCACTGTGTTATGTACTGGGGTAAGAAGACAAAAATGGAACCAATCCTGTTCTCTCATAACCTACAGTCTAATACAATGATAATGGGAAAAACAGCTATTGCTTAGAATAATGTAATTATTAGTCAAGATCTCTTTCAAAACATTTAGAATTCAGAATGTCACATCTGGAGGATACCCTGGTATTCATTTACTCCAACCCTCTCGTTTTACATAGAGAAACCAAGAGAATCTAAATGACCATCCTTAAATTAAATGACTAGAAATATATAAGTAGGAATAGGGTTTAAATTCAGGCCTTTTAATTCCAAATCCAGTGTTATTTTTACTGCAACACACCGACTTCCTGGCCTCTTAGACTGTATACTTAATGAGGACAGAGATACACATTTGCTTATCCTTGTACTACCCCATTACACTAAACACAGTGTTTGGATTCATTTAATGTTTGCAGGCCAAGAGGAGCAGAGAGGTCACAGACAAACAGAAATAGGGATGAGGAATCCAGACAGGATATTGAGGGGTGACATTGGTAGTAGGTGGTGAATGTTGGCAATAAGTGATGAATCATAGTGGAAAGGATCCTGAACCAGGAGTTAGGAGACTGAGTGTTAGTTCTGAATGTTCCACTGGTTTAATGTGACCTTTAGCAAATTATTCCCCTCCTGTGGATTTCAGTTTCTCTACCTGCAAATAAAATGGATTTGAAAGAGATCATCTTATAGTCCTTTCCAATTAGCAACCAGTCTTGATATTCTAAGTTCTAAAAGTGCATCCAATTCTTGCCGTCTGTAATATAACACAATTCCCAGAACTGATATACTGTTTCAAGGTCCTTACCAGTATTATTACTCTATACCATAAAGTAACTTTCCCACATGTGGAAATATATGACTGGGAAGAGTTATTGATGCAAATAGCAGAGATCCCACCCCAAAATGGCCAAGCTTGGTCATGATGGGTGGTAATGTTAGAGTGACAAAATGTTGAGATCCATCTCTCTACTTTAAAGATAGAAATTATGAAAAATAAAAACTCATCTTATCATAGTTGACATGGAAATGGCTAGAAGACTGTAGTATGAGGGAAATAAAGGAAATATTGCAAGAGTACTAGGAAGAAAATGGGAAGGAGAAGAAAAATGCCTGCTGACTGGTAAATTATCTTTTATCGATTAGGTAATTTCCTGGAGAAGATGGATTGTGGTCAAGTTTTAGAAGACAGAGAGATGTAGATTGGAATCCAGGCAGTGAGAGCCAAGCACATGGAAAATGTCTTATCCAGTTTTGAGTTGTTCTTCACTAATCTACCCCAGTAATTCTCTTAGCCCAGAGCTCTCCAAGGTGATTATGCTCAGCTTTTCTACTGCAAAGACATGCTGATTTAGAATAATAATAGAATAGACTCGAAGAATGCAAGAGCTGGAAGGAATGTAGGATGTCAGAACTGGAAAGGACTTTGGAACATAGAATTTCAGAGGTGAGAAGGATTTTAGAATGCATGTTCAAGCTGAGAAAAGATTTAAAATACAGAATGCTATATTTAAAAATACTACAAACATGATATCATCTAGTTTCACTGTCATTTTGGAGAGGAGTAACTTCAGCTTCAAAATATAGATGAGATTTAGTAAAATCCCAATGACTGGCAGAGCTGGGACTAAAACTCAATTCTGTGTAGGTGCTTTTGTATAATAGCATAAGTCCTTCTTATTCCATTTTCCCCAATTTTCTTCCCATCTTACTGCTAATATGTATTTCAATTAGGGCTTCCCTGAAGGCTTCACTAATGAGCCATCATGACTTTGGGGCAAGGCCACCATAATAAAACATTTATTTGTATTCCATTTTATTTTTTACAAAGCACTTTGCATGCATTATCCCATTTGATTCTATGTGATGAAGAAAGTAGTGAAGGTATTGCTATCTCTCATTTACAGATGAAAGGACCAAGAAGAAGGGAAGTTAAAGAACTCTCCCGAGGATACAGAACATATAAACAATCATGTTGGAATTTGAAACCAGTTCTTTACAGCTCTAAACCCAATACTCTGTGTGTTGACTGCCACAAGAAAAATTTATCTCCAAGGAACAAAGAAATTGTTTAAATCTTTCAAGGGAACAACACACATATGTGTGCAGAGCAGTCTTACAGTCATAAAATGAGTTTGAGTGATGATTTCTAGAATGCTTTGGGCAACTTCTTTAATAATATTTTGTTTTTTCCCCAATTATATGTAAAGATAATTTTAACATTTATCTTTTGAATATCCAGTTCTAAACTTTTTTCTTCCCTCCCTCAACTCTCTCCTCCATGATAGTAAGAAATATTACATAGGTTATTTATGTGCAATGATATGTCATTTCCATATAAGGCACATTGTGAAAGAAAAAAACAGACCATAAGAAAAGACCATGAAAAAATAAATAAAATGAAAAATAGTATGTTTTGATTTGCATTTATGTTGTATTAGTTCTTTCTCTGGATGTGGTTAGTAGTTCTCATCCTGAGGCCTATAGATCATTGTATTGCTGAATATAGCTAAGTCATTCACAGTTGCTCTTATTGTGTACAATGTTCTCCTGGTTCTGCTCATTTCACTTTGCATCAATTTTGCAGTCTTTGCAGATTTTTCAAGCAGTGTGACTCTTAGAGAACCTGACTTCCAGTGGAAGAAGGGAGCTTACCATCAAGTAACCACTGGTAAGTGGTTCTGTGAGTTCTTTACTGAGACATTATCACTGTAACTATGATGTTGTTATAAGTTTGAGATTTAAGAATGTAGCTTGATGAATTAGTCACAGCTCTGTCCTGAAGACATTTGTGTGCCCCCTTAGCTACAATCCATGGGCCTTCAGAACCCTGGACAGAGCTGCACTGCTCTTTGAACTTCAATAGCTACTAATAGCTAAGCTGCCGGTAGACAGAGCTTATTTGTCTTGTAATAGTCTGGCAATGGTACGGATTAACATTATGACCTTGGATAAATCATTCCAGTATTTTCCTCTGTTTCCACATCTGTGAAATGAGGAGGTTAAACTAATTGATCTTAATGGTCTCTTCTAGTTTTGATATTCTAGGTACCCATGAAGCTTCCCTCAGGAATATGGAGTTACTGGTGAAAATTTATCTATCTATCTATCTATCTAAGGAATTGTTTTTATTTTGTTACCAAAGAAGCAGAGATAAAAAATTAAGCAAAAAAGCAGAGCTACAGGGAATGAGCCCTAAAAGTTCCTATCTAACTATTGGTTTGAGGAAAACCATTTTACCTTGAGGAATCTGTTTCTTCATCTGGAAAAGTGTTAAAATCAGAAAGGCTTTTTTTTTTCAAAGTCTGTCAGTGCTTTGAGGATGAAAGATCTGTCACTGAGTTATGCATAGTACCTTTTCTTGATTATAATGGTAGATAGAAGCAGCATGAATGATGGGAACATGCAGACTCAGCCATCCATTCAGTAATTCATTCAACATGGAGGTAACACATATGCCAAATTCTATGCTGGGCACTCTGACTGAGAGAGGAGAAAAATAGGACAGGAACCTTGCCTTCCCTGAGTTCATAATCTGGAAGGCAATAATAATATTAATTTACTTCCTCTATATTAGAGTTTAACAACAATTTAAATATGCATGATGACTCACATTTTGCAAAGCAGTTCACATATGTGACCTAATTTGATCCTTGCTATGGTCTTGGGAACTAAATCTTACAACTCAGTGTGGTAGCATACAAAAAAAGAAAAATTGAGAATAAATACAAAATAGGTTTGAATAATAAATGGTTCTTCAAATGGTTATCTCTTGAACCTTTCTTGATGGAAAAGTCAACATCTCGGACTCAGTTATTACATCTTTAAATGAAAGTTATTAGACTTGATGATGTCTGTGTTCCTTCTAGCTATGTGTCTATAGTCCACTTTTTTGCAGGAAGGAATTTAGACTTAAAGTGGAATTAAGCACTGTATTTCCAATGACATTGTAGTACGGGTATCATTTCCCCTATAGTAAAGATGATTAAGCTGAGCACTGAAGATGAATGTGACTTGGTCAGATACATATGGCTAGTCAGTGGCAGCATTTGGCTGGAGCTCGCACGTGTTTCCAAATGTCATGCCGTTCCCACTTTTCCATATTTCTCTGGAAGACAAAATTCAGATTCAAAACAAGTCTAAGAATGACATAATGTTTAACAAGAATACAAGAGCATAAAAGTTATCCAAAGATAGTATGTCACTGGTGTCAATGAAACAATACAGATTCTAAGGGCCATATGCAGTTCAGAGAAAGAAGGGAGTACAATCAACTGGTGGGTATGAAGGAAGTTTGCTGGAAGAAATGAATTCAAAATACAGTTTTTCAGGGTGGAAGAACTGATGGAATGAAAAGGGAATTTCAGGGAATGATGTGAACAAGGGTATGGGAATGGAAAACATACATAGGTCATTTGAAGTATAATGAGGGGTTCAAATTTATTGGAGTGGGAAAATACAAAGGAATAATGGGAAATAAAACTAGAAAGGAAGGTTGGGCTCACTTTGTAGTGACCTTCTCATAACCAAAAAGGGAGTATGGGTTTTATCCTGAGGCAGTGGGAAGGCTGACTTTTCTCAATAGCATGATTTTCTTTCTGGACTGAACTATTGGCCTCCCCATTGCCAAATGAATCAGCTTCAGCTATTACTCTTTTGATATTCTTTTTCTGGCTGGATAAAATAGTGAACAATGAGAAAGGTAGTGTGGTACAAGGGAATGTACATTGACTCTGGTATTTGAGGACTGGGTTCAAATTCTTCTTCCAGGATTTACTATCTCTGTCATCTTGGCCAAGTTACTTATCTCTTCAGGACTCAGTTTATTCATCTGTAAAATGAGGACATTGAAAGAGATAACCTATGAGGTATTTAGATAACCACATGGAGACAGAGAAGTAGAAATCACATATGGATCTGAGAGTACCAGTTCTTAAGTAGGCTTATCTTTCTGTGGAGAAGTTTTATTAACCCTAATCCTTGTTAAGATTTTTATTAGCTGTGTGACTATGGGCAAGATGCTTAAATTCTCTGAGCTTCATTCGCCATGTAGGAATGAAAATAATAGCACTATCTAAATGTGATTCAGAACACAGCTCTCCTGTGCAATAATTCAGGACTCAGAATTCCTATGAAATGATGAAACTGAGACCTTTAGAGAGAAAAATGACTGAAGCTTTAGATGTAACTCACAGTAAATATCTGAAACCGTGGCCACATCGTTTCAATTTCCTGGCTCTCACTTTTCTTAGCTATATAATAAAAACCTTTGGTGAAAAAAATACACACACACGTATGTGTGTATTTGTGAGTGTATGTGTATGTGTGTGTGTGAGAGAGAAAGATAGAGACAGACAGACAGACAGACCTTGAAGGTCTCTTTTAGTTCAAAATCTTGTGTCTTTGCTGGGATCACATTCAATGGACTGATGTCTCCTTCCAGGCCTCCAAGATCCTTGTTGGACAAAAACCATGTAAATTCAAACCTGTTTATTTTTTTCTTTTCCCATAGGAAATGACCTATTTATTTTTTCCTCAAACCGAAGTCTACTCCCTAATTCTCTAAACCTTTTTCTTACTGTTGCCAAAATTTCAGGCTCTTTGATTTGCAAATATTAATCTGACTAATGAGTCCTGAAGACCATCTGATTACATTTTCCATTTATTATTACAATGTAGAAATTATAGACACATTTGAGGAATAACTGGAAGAAAAAGACACAATAAAAATGTCTTTGGGGATAAAAAAAAACAAGTAAAGCCAAGTACCATCTTACTTGGTTCTTTGTACGTGCTGCAGGGATATTGGGAGTGAGGGTAGAGGAGAGAGTTGAATGGAGAGTTGGTTTGAAGATGGGAGAGAATAATCAAGTAAAATATTATACATCTACTTCAACATTTGTAGTTTTGAAATGATTTAACAGACTTTGTTTTGAAGAGAAGGGGTGGACAGAGCTGGTTTTGGAGGCAGAAAGTTCTGGATTCAAGTCTTTTGATAACCACTGACTATGAGATCCTAGGCTGTCAGTGCTCCAAGCACTCACCAAGACTTTTCATGGCACAAACAGCATTGACTTGCTTAGGCAGATGACATTCTTTCATCCAGTAGTTACTTATATCACAGAGAGACAGAGACACAGAGAGAGACAAATACTCACAGAGAAAGACACAGATTGAGAGATACAGAGGCAGAGAAAGAAACAGACAAACACACAGAGACACACAGAGAGAAAGAGACAGAGAGAAAGACATAGACACAGAGACACACAGAAAGAATACAAATAGTGGCAGAGGGAGAGGCAAAATGGAGTCATGGTTTGGTGAATCAAGAAAATCTCAGTTCAAAAGTTACTTCTGAAACTGAAGAGCTTTCTCACCTGGCCAAGTCACTAAAACCATTTGCTTCATGCAGCTCTGGAATTCCCCAACATAAAAATCCCTGATCATTTAAATGATTCCTTATTTACATAATTTAGGTTGGTATTAAGAGGCAGTAGTGGGAGGACCTCTGGATTTAGAATGAGAAGTTTTGAATTCAGGTCCTGGCTTTGCTTTCTCTGTGTGGCTCATTTCCCCTCTCAAAATGTTAGGATCTTAGCTATAAAATGGAGATTAAAAGCAGTTTCCCAACAAAGATTTGCTGTGGAAACTGAATGAAAACATCAGCCATTGATATGGTGTGCTGGACAGAGCTGGGGTCAGATAGCATGGATTGGAATTGTCATTCTGCCATTTGTTATGGGAGGTTGGGTGAATCACCTCATCTCCTAGAGGCTGTTAGTTCATGTATAAAATAAAGGCATTGGACTAGATGAGCTGTCAGGTATCTCACGTTTCTAAATCCTATAGACATGAACTCTGGTTTTCTGATAGTTTCTTTTTATTCATCCTTTGCTTTATCTCATGTTGACTGAAGAGATTTTGAATCTTATCTCATTGTTCCCCTTCTTCTTGCGAGGGACCTATAGCATTTGCCAATTAACACATTGTCTCCCCCCATCCTATTTCTCTAATAACTCACGAAATAGCTGAAACATCTTCAGAAATAGCTCGGGAGAATGGATTTTCCTTTTGCTTTTCTGGACCAATCCTCCTCTGTAAATCTGTTATAGTGATAATAGAAGAGGACCTGTACTGAAGATGTTGGGTTGGGGACACTGGAGATCTGGGTATTAGTCCCCAGCTTGGTCATTAGCTTATTGTATATACTTGAAGGAATAATTTTTCTTTCTGTAATTCAGTTTATCAGGGATAGAAATATACTCTAGATCTCTCTAGATATCTAGGTCATCTTCCAAATAATCTTCTAGAAACCTTTTAATGGTAACATCCTATAAATATATGGGTATAAACTCAGTGTGGACTTCGGTGGGTTAAGGTACAGAAGAGAGTTTAATCTAAGAGATAAACCAGGGAGAAAAGAGCTGGGATCAGTATTAAAAAAATTGTGGATACTTTTATCTTAGTTGGACTTTCAGGTACTTTCATTTCCAACATTGGAGGCTTCTTTCAATATTTACCTCCTTTCTTCTCCCTTTTAGCCTAATTATGATGTTCCTGAGACAATGATAGGCTATATCATTTCCTGAACCTCTAAGTCCTTGATACTTAGGGACATGCTGGTAAATGTTTAACAACTGGCAATCTTAAAAAATTTTTGAAGGGCTAAAAAAAATATGATGCCTTAAAGTAATAACCAGGTAATTTTAATATTGTATCCTTTCTTTTTTCTAGCCTTGTGACCTTTAAAAAATTTTTTTGTATTCATGATAAATTTAAGATTAATTTGCATTATTAACATTTTCTAAATCTTTTTTTAAGTCTAGGAAATCAACAAAAGAATAAATAAAGTAATGATATGTAGCATTTGCCAATTTTCAAAGTAAATACTCACGGCGAAAATTTAACAATCAGCTTACATTTAGCCTATGCTCCAACTAATAGTACTGAATAAGGACCTTATATTGTTGAGAGAGAGGATGCTTGGGGCCTATCATTTAGTCCAGTCCTCTCCTTTTGTTATGAAAAGGAAACTGAATCCTAGAGAGAGTTTCACTATTTCAAGGTCAAGAAGAAAATCAGTAGAAAAGCAGAGATTAGAATTCAATTCTTTAAACTTTCTACCTAATGATTTTTCCACCTACCTTGAACAAAAGGTTCAAACATAATCTCCTGGTTATATCTCAGAGTTGAGCTGTCCAGCCCATCACATCAGATCCATGGGGAGTTTATGACAGCAAGTTCTGGGTGATTGATTAGAGAATCACTATTTAATCATTTCCCTCAGCTCCTTATTTCTTTCAGTAGCCCCTTTCTTTTGCCCTCCTAGTCCAATGGTTCCTTCATTCCCCAAGTGGCTTTATCTGAGCAGATATCTTCCTTGGACTTTTATGATGACTCCAAAGTCCTTGTACTGAGAGGCTGTCACTGATTTGTAACACTCCAGTATAGTTAAGAGTTTCCACCCAGTACCCTCCTCCAAGCACTTGTCAATGTCAGCTCTCACCAGCTGTTGCATGGGGAAATTAGCCATTCTCATTGGGTCCACACAGTCCTTCCATCTCCAACAATTCTCTCTCGACCACATCTGAAGCCTCCAACTGAGCTTTACTCTGAGAACTAGACTTTAAAGAGAATCAAAGAAGCAGAACATGTCCTTTCTCAATATGTGTGTGTGTGTGTGTGTGTGTAGTCTTGAATACTAGACACAAGGGCCATTTTTGTGATTAAGTATATACAAAACCAGTCGTTTTTTAAATAGTATTTTATTCTTCCCCTATTATATATCAAGACAAATGTTAGCATTCATTTTTGCAGGACTTTGAGTTCCAATTTTTTCTCCTCTCTCCCTCCCTTCTTCTGAAGAGGGTAGGCAATTTGACATAGATTATATATGTACTATCGTGTAAAACATATTTTTAAATTAGTCACAGTTGTGAAAGAAGAACTAGATCAAAAGAAAAAAAAACACGAAAAAGAATAAAGTGAAAAATACTTTGATCTTCAGAGTCGGTTTTTTATTTGTATGTTTATGGCATTTTCCTTTGTGAGTCCTTCGTACTTATCTTGGATCGAGGTGTTGCTGAGAAGAGCCAGGTTATTCATAGACGGTCATCACACAATGTGGATGATACTGTGTAACTGGCTCTGCTTATTTCATTTTGCTTCCATTCATATAAGTCTTTTCAGGTTTTTTCTGAAATTTGTCTGTTCATCATTTCCTATTGCACAAGAGTATTTCATTACATTCATGTACCACATCTGGTTTAGCCATTCCCCAAATGATGGGTGTTTCTTCAGTTTCCACAAAAAAAACTGCTAGAAATATTTTTGCACATATAGGTCCTTCCCCCTTTTTCGATCTCTTTGGGAATCTAGACCTAGTAGTGGTATTCCTGAATCAAAATATATGCTCTTTGGGCATAGCTCCAAATTGTTCTCCAGAATGGTGATATCTGGTGTTTGCTGAGGCCAGTGGGATATTTCCACATTTCCTTGAGGATACATATAGTGGTATGAAGCTGGTGGCTGCCAGTTTGCTGAGGGCTATCCTGAAGCACATGCTGCTTGTTTGCTTTGGCATCCATAGGTTTGGTGTGAACCCGTTTGCATGTAGAGATCTGGCCCCTGGAGGTTGCCTGTTTGCCTGGAGCTATACTGAAGCACATGGTAATTCTCAGAGCTGTGAGCTGCATGTTCTCTGGCTATGGCGAGGCACCTGGGAGGTCCTGGTATTGGCTTTTGCCTGTTTCACCACAGTGGGGCTCAGGATTTCCTGCTCTTTGCTAAGGTACAACTTGCTACTGGTTTTCTGGGATGCTGCATGTCCTGCACTGGGTTCCCCTTTTATCCAAGTGAGACAGTCCTTCCTTTAATCTTTCAAATTTCTTAGTGTTAAGGATTGTTTTAACCCCATCTTTTTTGCTGGTTTTCATATCCCAGGATTTATTTTGGGATGCTATTTTATGATTGTTTGGAGGTGAATATGGAAGAGTCATGGCCATTTACTGCTTACTTTGCCATCTTGGCTCCTAAACACAAAACTAGTTCTGAAAGGAATAACTGCAAAGTTTTTAACAGCCATATGAAAGATTGCTCCAGTTCACTAATGAGAGGAGAATTGCAGATCAAATCAACACTAAGGTTTCATTTCACAGATATAAAAATTGCCTAAGATGAGAGTAGTGATGGAGAGGCTGTGGAAAGATGGGTATAATAATATACTCTTGATGGAACTGAATTGAATCCAACTATTCTGGAAAGCAGTCTGGAATTAGGTTTTAAAGATACTACAATGTCTTTAGCCTATGTTTCAGAAATTCCATAATTATGGATATATTCCCTTTCCCCTTTGGGTGAATATCAATGATAAAACTAAAAATGCTGGACACACCAAAATATTAATAGCAGCACTTTTTTTTGTATTACTAAAGAACTGGAAGTAAAGGAGTTTTTTTATTGATTGGAAAATGGCTAAAACATTGTGAAGCATTAAGGTGTTATCTAGTTAATTTGAAATCCCCCCATCAGTGATATATGCTTTCTCTTTGTCAGATTTGTGACCTGAACTTCTGTGATCTAACTCTCTCGTTTTGTTTTTGTTTTTCTTTTTTTTTCCTGTTTCTGTCTAGGCAGTCCATAATATCCAATCCAATGTTGCATCTGTTTCTGATCTTTATTCAGATATATTCTGCCACATTCCCCTGCCCACTCTGGTTACTGGATTTGAATACTTGACTTTAAGTTCTGATTATACAAGGCTACCCTACACCTCCCTCTTACCTTCTTTTGAATAAGATATTGTTTTCAGGATCTTTTTCCCATCGCTGCTCTTACCTCATCAATCTTAGTGTTTGATTTCAAGTTCCAAATTTCTTTTTTTATATTAAAATATCTGATTTACCATGTTTGTTATTTCAAGAAATAACATGGATGATTTGTGGTTGGAGAGTGGGCCAATGCACTCTTGTAGGGTTATGTCAGAAAGTATCTTAATTGTTCTTCATCTCTGGAGTCATGTCCATGGTGGGGGACAGGGAGGAAGGACGAGAGGAAACATTTAGATCCTTTGGCTTCCTTTAATATAGATTCCGTTATGTTGTCTCACATCATACTCTGGTACTCTCCTTGATACTTTGGTACTCTCCTTGAAATCAAAAAAGAATAGTCTCTAAATAGGTATTAAGTACCTAAGTGCTGGGGATACAAATACAAATAAAAACAAAGGTAGTCTATGCTCTCCAGGAGCTTACAATATAATAGGGGAAGGCAAGGCACAAAAGGAAACTGAAAATTCATGAGAAGGGCACCAGAAGGTAGCTGGAACAGGAGCATGATGCTCTTGGAGAAAAATTTAGAATTAGCTGGAAAAGTTCAGAGCTTCCTTTAAAGGGAGGTTTGGGGATTACTTTATAGTTCTTCCTTCTATTCCTCTAGACTAGAGGAAAGAGAAAACCTGGGATTCTGAGGAGATGTTGAACATCAAAGCTGAATCAGGCTCCATAATGATGAGATTCCAGCTTATCCTGGGAAAAACTTGATATTTGTGGAGTTAAAACCGAGCACAATAGCTTATGGGAAATGTTTAGTGAAAAAATGCTGGGACCTCTATAAAGGGAGACTTTGGAATGAGTTGATCGCTCAAGCCTCTTCAATTTTTTTTTTTTACTGTGCTCTTCAAATGGAACACCCAGAATTCATTATGGTCTTGAAGCTGTGCCTTGGTCACTGTTGATGACAGCAATCATGGCTTCCTGTGATCTTAAAGGTAGTGAGGTTCAGAAGATAGAACATGTGACGAAACATATAAAATGAAAGGTGATCAAGCAAGTGCTGCATCTGAACCAGAGGGTGTGGATTTGAGTCCTAGTTGCCATTTAAAATCTCTGTACCTTGTCCAAGGTCATTCAACCTCTCTAAGTCTCAGTTTATTTATAAAATTAGAACGTTAAGAGCAGCTAGGTGGTGCAATGGATAGAGCACCAGCCCTGAAATTAGGAGGACCTGAGTTCAAATATGATCTCAGATACTTAACACCAGACCAGATGACTTTTTCATTTATGTTTATTTCTAAATCCTAGATACTCAATACTTTGACTGCTGATAAAGTATCCTTCATTGCTGCCTTATAAGCTTTATATATTTGAGGAAGTCATTTAATCTTTTTGGGCCTTAATTCTCTCATCTGTAAAATGGGCAGATTGGATTTGATGATCAATCTATATATGATACTTATACTGATTGCTGCTCCCCATTCTTTTTCTACTCTCTGCCTCCTATCCTTCAGTTGAGCATCTGATATTCCCAGAAATAAACTCTGTCTCTTTGAACTCAATATGATGCTTTGATTGCTGCTCCTGAGTCCAGCCTCTTTCTATTCCCTGGCTTGGAAAGCCCTGCATTTAACCATGTAAATATATTAGTCTTGGCCCCTGGTCAGTCCTGTACTAGACTCTGCTAAGAAAAGCTGGAAAGAAAAAAGCAGTCTTTTCTCATTCTCATGGTCATGGTCACCACTCCGTAATTACCTCTCAGGTAGAGTTCTGTTGGAGGATCTCTTCCCTTGGTTGTGTCATCTCCTTAACAGAATTCTTTGATGGACCCTATCACAACCCTTTTGATCATCTTAATACAGAGGAGGCAGCAATCTGCCTTCATCCCTGAGATGCCTATTTCTTTCAAAGGATGCTAATCATCTGTAGAAGCATGAATTTGACTTCAGCAAAGGTCATGTCTGTTTGTTCTCTCTATGTTTTTGGAATAATTCTCTCCACTCTTCCCTCTGGAACATACATAAAAGTCTCATTGATCTCTGGATTCCAAGAATCATACTTAGCTTACAAAAAAGGGTACTGGCATACCAGGGCTGAGCTCTTAAGGAGGGAAGGAAGGAGGATAATGGCTTGGAGCCTTTTGGAAGACATTTGTTTGGCATATGTGTGTTTTTCAGTCTGTGAGCACTGCTGTAAATTCTTTTATGTCGTTATGTCGCTCATTGAACTTATTGATTGAATTGAACTGATGTTTCAATATTAAGCTGAAAGAGGTGAACCTTCCTGTTCTAATTTTCCATCTATGGGAGTTAGGTGATTCCATGAAGAAAAGCCAAGAGGCATTGGGTATATGTAGAGATGTAACTATTAAATCTCTCTGAGCTAATGAATCTGGTTAGTTACATGGAGGCAGACACTTCAGAAGATAAAATTGAAAGAGATGATTGAGAAACACATGCAGAGAGACTGGACCCCACAATGCCTCTGGATTCTAAGTGCCTGAGATTCTAGAGGTCACTGAAAGTAGATTCTTCTCAGAGAGATCATTCACTCTTTCCTTGGGATAGCTAAGTGTCTTATGCTACTCCCGGGTGACATTTTTTTTTTACTTTTGTGTATCATTTATATATTATTCTGTCTTCTGTCAAGTACACCATTTGCCTATTTGAATTTTTCATGAAGACACCAGTTTGTGACAAGTCCCTTAATCCATTTAGCCTCAGTTTTTTTTTTTCATTCCTAATTAATAATACCAACTTCAAAGATTTGATGTGAAACATATATATATATATATATATATATATATATATATATATATATATATGTGTGTGTGTGTGTGTGTGTGTGTGTGTGAAGTCTGGGATGTGCTTGGTAACATAATGGGAATATGCTTCATTAAGTTTATTATTGTTCAGTTGATTCAATCACGTCTGAATGTCCATGACTCCATTTGGGGATTTGTGTGTATGTGTGTGTGTGTGGGTGAAGATATTGGAGTAGTTTGACATTTACTTCTTCACTTCTTTTTTACAAATGAGGAAACTGAGACACAGAGAGTTGTTATTTGCCAAGTGTCACATAGCTACTAAGTGTCTGAGGCCAGATTTGAAGTCACAAAAATGAGTTTCCCTAGCTTGACACCTGGTGTTCTCCCCATTATATTACCTATCTTCCCTGAAAGCTCTATATAAATTCTGACTATTATAACCATCAGTTTTAATATTTTTGTCTTTATATATTTATTTTGTACACCATTATAATTAGGGCTTTTCTTTAATTAAAATATATTGGATTACTTGCCACCTAAGGGAGGGAGAAAAGTTGGAACACAAGGTTTTGCAAGGGTTAATGTTAAAAACATTATCCTTGCATATGTTTTGAAAGTAAAAAAGCTTCAATGAAAAAAACTCAAAAAAAGAAAGAAAACTATCTTTGCATGTAATTTGAAAAATAAAAAGGTATTAACATAAAAAAGTCTGTATTTGATTAAAAAAAAGAATAAGGGTTTTTGTGAATAACATTTATTCCATTGTTCTTATCATTATTTCTAGTACTTACCACAGTGTGTGGCACTTAATAAATACTTGTTGATTGAGACTGATGCTAAATTTGAGTGAGTATGATAGAAGATAATTCCTGTTTAGCTAATTCAATACTCCCAACCAATGGGCTGTGAGTTATGAACCCCGGGGAAGGCTATAGAATTAAAGCATAGGGTAGAAGAATCCCTACATTTACCAGGCTTTACTTCAAATAATTTTGCATCAACAATGATCAGATATAACCTCACATAGGTGGAATTAACCAAGTACACATATGTTCATATTTTTCCAAACGGATTTAGAATCTGTTTTGATGAATAATAGTGATCATAATGGCCATGGGCTATAAGAAGAGATTGGCAAAGCAATTTCCATGCATTGTCTCATTTGATCAACTTTTGGTTAAACTGAAATCATAGTTGCTCTTTGTTTTTTATGCATTTTGGATAGCAGAAAGATAGCTATAATAATATGTGGGTTTAAAAATATTTGATGATTAAAAAAGAGAGTTTGTACTTGAAAAAGTTGAAAACCATTGAACTAGGTGATCCCTAAGGTCTCTTTCAGCTTTGATGATTTGATGACTCATCCCAGGATGGCTTCCACCCATACCAATCCTGATTACCCAGTATATTTTCAGCTCCGTTCCCTACCACTCTCAGTTGGCAAAGGCTCAATGAATTCAAATTAATTTTAATATAAGCCAAAGAAAAAGTCAGAAGGTAACTCTTTTGCCAATAAAATAAAATAGAAATTTAAAAAATCAAGGGATTAACTCCAAAGCTAAATAGAAATTATATTTGGATGATCTGCACCACCAAACACAACCGATGTCAAACACTTTGTACAATTAATGGTCAAAATCATAGAATGGCAGAGCTGGAAGGGACTTTAAGTCAAAAAATTTAGATGTAGGAAGGAGATTAGAACAAACAATGTGAAATCTGTGAGAGAACTTATCGACACAATATTTCAGATGGGGAAGATATCTTAGAACTCCTGTGATAATGATATCATTGTATAGTATGAGTCTGTAATATCAAAAGTCAGAAATGTGGTCTTCCAGTGCTTTGGGAGCCTGTGTAATCAGGCATTCTGGAAGACCTTGGTCCTAAGAGCACCTGCTTCTAGAGCAGATCTGCTTCTCCAGGTCAGGGCACTTAAAGATTACCATTCTATTCAAATCCCTTGCAAAACAGATCTCACTAAAATTTGATACATTTGAATTTTTCATTGACATTGAATTTTGTACAAAGTACTGTGCACTGCATCAGAGATGTTTGCAAGGACCTTACATTCTTTTTGTTTAAAAGAATATTTTTTTATTTTTTAAAATAGATGCAAAGATAGTTTTTAACACCCATGCTTACAAAATCTCATTCTATTTTTTGCCCTCCTTTCCCACCTCCCTCCTTGATGGGCCCAAGGATTTTGGAGTAGAGGAATTTCTTTTCCAGGTCTTTGGGAATGTTGACGAGGAATTGAGGGCAGTAACCCCTGAAGAAGCTATTGTATAGAGTACTTCAGAAGAATAATCTCACCTTTATTCTACTATGACCCTTTCTGTCCTTGAAAAGAATTCTATTGCCATTGGACTTTGTATTTGAAGAACATAGCAGACTGTATAAATACTGAAGGCAGAGCCTAGTTTTGAGTGCTGAGAGACCCAAAAGTCAATGGAAACTGCCCTCATGGGTCATAGAAACCCATATATATGGGTCTTATCAGGAGATAAGATATACACATAATCAACTCCAATAAGGGAGATGAGAAAAATTGCTCAAAACACCTTAGGAAAAAAGGTACCTTGTTGACTAGGGGCTGGGGCATGAGGGAAGGAAGGCTTCTTGGTGAAGATGGCTTGAGGAGGATTGCCAAGTAGGTAAGGCAGTGGGTTGCAGGGAAAGATTACTGCCTCTGGAGACATATATAGTTCTATAATTCTACATATTAATATACATATATACATAAAACTATGTATGTAACTATATAACATGTTATATTATTATATATAACTATGTACAGTTACATATGTATATATGTAACTGTACTATATATAGTCACATAATTAAATATAATGATATAACTACATGTAAATATATCACAGTTACATAATTAAATATAATAATATAACTACATGTAACTATATATATATATGTATATATATATATATATATATAAAACTATATGTAGTTCTATGATCTCTCTAGTCCTCAGTTTTTCTCAATTGTAAAATAAAGGTTTGTTTTTTTTTAATTGGCTTTTGAGATCTCTTCCAGTTCTAGATTTAAAATCTGATTATCCCAAGTTACTTAATTTCTTTGGAGTTCAATTTTCTCATTTTTAAACTAGGAACTTTAAATTAGGAACCTAATTCTCTTTGAACTGCCTTCTATCTTTCAACCTTTGAGTCCATGATCTCTTTCTGGACTTCATTTTCCTCATTTATATCTTGAGAGAGTTGACCCAGATGGCTTCTGGGGTACCTTTCAACCCTTGATCTGTTGGACAGAGAGGAGCAGAGAGAGGAGACCATTTATAGGTTCATAGGATTTTGAGCTAGAAATGACCTTAAAAGCAATATAAAAGTATCTAAAGTGAGATGATCTAAGCAAAATTCTAGTGATCTAACCACTATACTGTACTCCCTGTCAAGCACATTTTACCAAGCACCGGGAAGACAGATGTCCTATAAATGTAAACAGATTACCCATGGTTAGCACACTATTTGTCCTCCCATCTTTAGCCCTGCATGGATTATTCTACCTTGAAAGAACGGGGAGAATTCCTCTCTGACACCAATGATTGATTGCTGTTTGCTTTTTCTGCAATGTTCTCTCACCTGTGCTTGGGGCTTCGGTCTTTGATTTCCCTTCCTGCTACAGCTATAGCATCTGTCCTTGCTTTATTTGGCCCTGTGTTGAAATACCCACTGCAGATGTCCCCTTAGGTGGGGAAAACACAGGCCAATATGCTCATTTCCCAAAGCGTACCAGTGTGTCAGAGACAGCATGAGGCTTGGAGTCCTGGAGGCTAGCGTGGTCAGCATGGCTGTGTGTTTTGCTTGGAAGAGAATACAAAAATAGTTTGCTTGCTAGGAATAATGATAAAAGCTGACATTCAAGCAGCACTGTAAGAAAGGCAAAAACACATTGCAATATATTATCTCATTTCAGCATCATAACAACCCCTTGAGATTTAGAGAAGTGAGTTGATTCGTTCAGGGTCACATTGCTCCATAGTAACAGAGGTGAGGATTTGGAATCAAGCCTTTTATGACTTAAGCCCATTAGTGGAATTATTGTTTCTGTTAGCCTTTTGAATATCAGTCACATTTTCCTGGCTCTTTACAATTTGCTTTCCATTGATTTCATCCTTTGAGTCTTATAATCACCTTGTGAGCTAGGTATTGAGTCATGTTCAATGCATCATGACCCCATTTGAAGTTTTATTGGAAAAGATACTAGAGTGATTTAGCATTTCCTTCTCCAGCTCATTTTACACACAAGGAAATTGAGGTGCAGTTAAGTGACTTGCCTAAGGTCACACAGCTAGTAGATACTAGAGTTGAACTGCCAAAGATGAGTCTTTCTGACTCCAGGTATCCCATCTACCTCAGCATCACCTAGCTGCCATGTGTAAACTAAGTAGCAATGCTTTTAAAACTCCCATTTTATATGTATAGGAAAATGAGGATCAAAGAGGTCAAACTGACTCAAGGTTAATAGGCTTCACAACAAAAACTCAGAACCAGATATTTAGAATCCCAGCCTAGAGAAATATAGTGGAAAAAGTACTGGATCGGAAATCCAAAGATCTGGCTTCCAACATGACCCCTTCCATTTTCTGCATAAGCAAGTCCCTTCTCTTTTATGGGCTTCATCTGTAAAATGAATCATCAGTTGATCTGGGAAACCTGAAAGATTCCCTCCAGATCTACATCTATACTGTGAATCAGGGGTTCTTATCTTTTTTTGCATTGTGGATCCTTTTGGCAGCCCTGTGAAATCTATGGAGTCTTACTTAGAATATTATTTTAAGTGAAAAAAAAATAAAAACAGGAGTAAAAAAGATAACTCAATTATATTGAAGTGCAATTATCCAAATTAAAAAAAAATCACAATCTTCAGGTTAAGAACACTTGACTCTGTGGGACTCTTACTAATCAATGCTCTGTTGATTATCTCCAATTTATTCTGTGTGTATCTTGTTTGTATATGGTTTCTTGAATGTTGTTTTCCCTAGGAGACTGTGAGCTCAATGAGGGTAGGAAGTGTGAATTTGCTTTTCTTTGTATCCTCAGTTTTTAACATAGTGCCTGACATATAGTAGGCATTTTAAAAGACTTGTTGACTGACTGGTCTAAGATATTTCCCCAACAATAATCTACCTCTCAGCATTTATTAAACATGTAAGTATGAAACGCCTCTTTTTGTAGGTCTACTGCTTCTCTAGAATCCTTGAATGCTATTCAAGGAATAAATTAATTGATGATGAAAGCCTAAGCATTGGATAAATTCATATGTATAGAAACATACTTGCAACAGCAAAGATTTTCTAAATTAAGATTGGGAGAATCCCTGCTGGGGAAAAGGATGGGAGTTGAAGACTTTAATATTTCCCTTCCCCTTGTGAAAAATTTGGCCATTTGGGTACTACTATGATTGTGTTGATGAAGGACAAGGGATGGTTTCCCTCATTTGTGATACTTGCCTTTGAAATTCAATATGGTCCTTTCTTTCTGAATCCTGGGAAGACTTTACTTCCTCCAGGGAAGTACCAATCCTATGGGGTACAGAGTTTTCATGGTGATTGGCTATCCTGACCCCATAATATTTATTTCTATGAGATTGATGGTCTGAGATAGTAGCTTAAGTCACTGTTCTCCCTCCTTCCCCCTCATTCCTTTATGAACCTTGCCAAGAGGAGGTAATTGTGGCGACTACAATTTATGCTAATGCTACCTTCTCTTCTTTGATATTTACATGCATTTCCTAATCTAATTACAAGGAATGGCTTCAAGGTCTCATAATTTATTAACTGCTGGATCTAAGAAAGAAGAGCTTCCAATGGGATGGAATCTGAGCCTTTATAGATAAATATCTTGAATTTCAGGGAAAAGGAGAAATTGAGCAGAGATCTTCTGTAGAATAAGCAGAAAATAAATCTGGACATGACTTTGAAGAATTGCTTGTCTACTCCTCCCCTCCCCATTTGGCAGATGTGAAGACAGACTCAAGGTCACGCAGCGAATTTCAGAATTAAGCTCTGAATTGTGTCTCTTGGTCTAATGAACTTTGTAATAGAAGATACTACTTTCTAAATGTCTGCATTGTCTCCTCTCCTTTCCTTTTTTCTACTAATCATCCTGAGGATTCAAAAACAGCATGGAGATGTAATAGGAGTAAAACAGAAGGATCTCTCCTCAAACTGCTTTGTGAACAGTGAGTAGAAAAGAATCTCCTTGAGGACAGGGTTTCTCTCACTTCTGTGTTGGTAGCCTCAATACTTATTATACTGGGTTCTTAATAAAAGTTTGTTTATTGCTTGATTTACTGAGAAAAAACACAAACTAATGGGGGAAGGGAATTAACATTTACTAAATGCTTACTATGTGCCAGACATTGTGCTCAAAGCTTTATAAATATCATTTTGCTTTCAATAATCCTGGGATGTAGGAACTATCACTATTTCTTCTTTTACAGTTGAGGAAACTAAATCAGACAGTGGTGAAGTAAGTTTTTCTGCATCATCCCACTAGTACATGCATATGCCCTAATTTGAATTCAGTTATTCCTGACTTCAGGTTCAGTGATCTACTACTACTACTACTACTACTACTACTACTACTACTACTACTACTATTACTACTATTATTACTACTACTACCACCACCACCACTACTACTATTATTACTACTAGCATTGAATTTTTGCATTTGTAAGACCATAGATTTATAGACTTAGAGTGAGAAGAGATCTCAGAAGCTTCCTAGTTCAACTCCTTCCTTTTATGAGGAAACTTAGCCCCAGAGAAATGAAATGATTTTCTCAACATCACATTGTCTGAACACTGCTCCTCTGATGTCAATTATAACACTGACTGAAATCAGTCAGGTTATTGGGTTTAAAGTTATAGGATGTATGTGAACAAGAGGAATTTTCTGGATTTGTCTGTATTGCCTTTGGGAGCCAAACTTTGGTGCAAAAAGCTTATGACTGAGAGAAAGTATGGGAAGGTGTGGGATTGTGACCTGCTTGTGGCGCCAACTGCCAAGTGACCTTGGCCAAGACTGATATCTTGTTTGTACTTCAATCAGCCCAGCTGGTAAACTGGGCACTGAGTGGAAGTCTTTTCTGAAAGCCACATCTACCACCAGAGCCAAACTTTCCCCAGGAAAGAAGAAACTTCTGTAGAATCCAAAGGAGGCCACGTCCCTTCCTAATCTCCTTACATGCTTCCATCTGGGCTGTTCCTGAGGCTGGATAAGAAAGAACAGAGCTCCCAACTCCTTCCCATTAGCCAGCTCCAAGCCTGCTTTGCTGCCAAAGCTACGTGTCTCCTTGGGCTCTTACATATCAGCACAAACATCTGCCTGCTTACCTGTAGCAGCCCAGAAGGTAGACCTTGCCAGGACTATTGTCTATAATCTCCAAGCCAGGATTCATTGGCAAGGTCTTATACTGGGGACTGCTTAGCATCATGGGTCCTGGAAAGAAAGGGGCAGCTGAAATGGCCAAGGCAGACACATTAATTTACTCCAGTACTGCCAAGGGAGGAGTCATTCAACTGCAAATATTGACCAAGTCCGACAAGACCAGACACATGCAATAAATAAGAGTGAAGGAGAAATCTAGCATATTAAAATATCATTGCTACAAAGCTAGCCTCCTACTTCATTTGTTAATTAGCAGCAAGAGGAGAAGGAAAGTAGCAAAGTACAGAGGAAGGATCACTGGAGTTGAAGTCAAAAGAGCTGGCTTCAAATCCCGGGTGTGCCCCTTATCCTCTGTGGAACTTGTAAAGTGAAAATGTTGCCCCAAATGACCACAAAAGTCCATTCTAGTTCTATGTGTATTGTAATATCACTACTAAGGTAATTTTTTTAGCCCTGAATTGATAGACTCTCTGAGAAAAATGTAAAATGTAAAATGAGGAGGTTAGAACAGATGGTTGCTGAGGTCCCATACAAAGCCAAATATCTTTTTAAGACAATTCCTTCAAACTCCAAGTCTTATTTTTTGCCATTATGTAAAACTTTATTATAATAATAGCTAGAATTTACAAAGCACTTTTAAGATTGCTTTTAGGAAGTATACGTTTTTAAGGAGTATACATTTTTTAAAGAAGTATACATTTCCCATGTAAAAAAAAATTGTCCATGTTCAAATAGTTTGTCCATGTTGAATTCCTTAAAATTGCTCTTTGCTATTGGCTCTTATATATTAAATTTTGTTAAGTTTGGATTTTGTTGACAGAAAGTTCTGAAATTCTGCAAGTTCATTGAATATCTGTTTTTTTCTCATTGAAGATTATAGATAATTTTGCTGGATATGATATTTTTGGCTGCTGGCCTAGTTCTTTTGCTTATCTGTGGTTATGATTTTAAGACCTGTGCTCTTTTATTTTAGCTGCTGCTAAATCTTATATAATTCTAATTGTAGCTCTAGCATACTTGAATTGTTTTTTTTTCTTGTTCTTGCAAATTTTTCTCTTTAATCTGGGGGTTTCAAAATTTGGCAATAATATTCCTGTGTGTGTTCCACAAAGGATCTCTTTGAGGTGGTGATAAGTGGATTTTTTTTTCTATTTCTACTTTCTCTTCCTATTCTATCACTCCAGGACAATTTTCTAGGATTATTTCTTGCATTATTGTGTCAAGGTTGTGTTTTTGATCACTGCTTTTTGGCAGTCTTGTGTAAGTCATATAATCTCTGTGACATTAGGTTTCTTTTGCTGTAAATTATAATTAATTATTTTTCTCAAGGGGCTGTTATAAAGACCAAAGACATAATTCTAGATAATAAACACTTAAATACCTATTATATTCAGTCATCAGATAGATCAGGATTTGGAAAATAAATCTTCAGTTCATAGATGAGCCTGCTAAAGTTTGGGGTTTTCATAACCAGTGGTTACCAATGGAACCATCAGTTCACAGTTCTTCATGTTACAATTTGTTGGGTCTTCACAAATGAGGAAACACCTACAGGGATGAAATCACAGACTTGAAACACAGTCCCTTCTAGGAATGGGCAACTACCATTTGCCTGATCTTGTTGACATAAGTGAAGAACATGATTCCTGCAGAAGGTACTTTCTTTACATGATAATTCAGAGACCACCATCTCTAACTAGCCTGTGCTGTGTGAGGTACTCTACTGTCCATTTGCATCCCTGGAGGGTCATTGTTCCTGAGTCCTGTATCCTTCCTTGTACCCCTTTTGGGGCACTTGAGGGTCTCTGCAACAGAAGGTCAGATTTTGCTTTTAAAAAGAATGGTCCTCATATCTAACTCAAAGGATTTGACATTTACAGCTCTAAATTGATATATTGAAATATGTCCCAGACATAGCACTATCTACAGTAGAAGCAGAGATAGACAGGGAATAGTGCAGAGCTTGTTCACAATATGTTTGCAGCCAAATGCAGAGAAAGATGTAGGAACAGATAACTATAATGAAAGGGGGAGTGAGAGAAGAAGGAAGAGAAGATTTGGACGAATGGACCATGAGATGTAAAAGATGTATTATGATAGGATAACAAACTTTTAGGGTCTGATGGGAGAACTCTGGATACCACAGAAAAGGAGATCGCTTTTTATCTTCACAGAAAAGATAAATGAGTAACTCCTTGCTTTTCTCTTGCCCCAAAGGAACTTAATGCAGATATCAGAACTCGCCAATCAACGTAATAAAGACAGAATGCACCAGGCAGTGTTGGCAATAGTGGAATCTTTCTTAGTGGTACTCTTACCATTTGACTTCCAGAATCACCCTAGCAACTACTTTCTGTTTTGTTGTGATGAGAAGGATACTTATAAGGCTGAGTTTTTACTGATAATGGAAGGATTGTTGACATCTCTGAGCTTGCATATTATTGGAAGCACCACATCAGATAAAGGAGAAAGGGAAATTGAAATACAGGGAGAGAGAAGAAAGGGAAGGATTGTTCTATTTTGCTAAACTGAGGAAGTGAAAGTTAGAGAAGTGATAGGTAGAGATAAGTACTCTCTTCTCTTTCTCTAACTAGTAGGATGAAAGCTTCTTGAGAGCAGAGTTTGGAAGTTTGTTTTCGTTTCTAGAAACTGAGTCCCCCTCATCTGTCAAGATCCAACTCAAGCATCACTTTGGTAAATGAAGTCTTTCCTGATTCCCCCCAGCTCTTAGGGCTCTCCATCAGAAGCCACGTTGTATTTAACTACTTTGCATTGATTTGTATATATTCTCTAAATTTATCCTAAACATGGAAAGCCTCTATGCCTCTAAAAATCTCCCTGTAAGTGCAAATTCTTTGGAAGTAGGAATTGTTTCATTCGTTATATATGTATGGCCAGTGCCATAGCACAGTGCCTGACACCTAGTTGTTGAACAATAAAATGTTTATTTGTTGATTAATCGATTGATTTGATCTTTGTAGTTCTTTGCATTTAAAAGGGGCTTTATAAATTTTTATTGAATTCAACTGGATGTCCAACAACAATTGGAATAGAAGTATATGTAGTCAAGAGGTCCTGAGATGAGAATAGAAAGGTCTTTAGTTAGAAGTACAAATCACAAAGAAAAGAAATAATCAATTTAAACTTTGTCTTCCCCTATTTTTAAAGGATTGCTTCACCTTAAAAATCCTATATAATCCTATATGTTAAGAATCCCATACATGGATGAGGCTCACTGATAAGCTAGAAACTATATTTAAGATTAAAATATTGCCATGGTTTCTTTTAATGTCTCCTTTATTTCCAGATTTATCTTTTTCTAGCCATTGTATACAGCCTTTGTTACAAAGAATAAAAAAGAAAGAGGGAGAAAATAGCAATTCAAGGAAAACCAAGGAACTTATTCACTAAGACTGACAATATGTGAGAATTTATATCCATAGCAACTCCACAATTGCAACTATGAGAAGGGAAGAGGTTGGGGCAGCTAGATAGTGCAGTGGGTGGGGTTCTAGACCTGGAATCAAGAAGATCCAATTAGTTTTGAGTTCAAATCTGGTCTCAGATACTTACTAGCTTAGATGTGTGACTCTGAACAAGTCATTTAATTTTAATTGTCTCAGTTTCCTCATCTGTAAAAGTGAAATGGAGAAGGAAATGGTAAACATGTTAGCATATTTACCAAGAAAACCCCAAATGGAAGGGAGAAGAGTTAAACATAACTGAAATGACTGAATTGACCAAAAATGTACCAAGACTGTATTAAGAGCTTTACAAATATCGTCTCATTTTATCCACACAAAAATCTTGTGTTGCAGGTGCTATTATTATACCCATTTTAAAGTTAAGGAAACTGAGGTTAAATGACCTGCTCAGTGTCATACAGAGAATAAGTATCTGAAGTCTGATTACACTCAGGTCTTCCCAAATACATGGCTAGATCTCTGTCCATTGTGCCATCTGGATGTGGGAAAAAAAAAGGTGGAAGGCTGGTCACGTAGACTAGAGCTAATGTTGAAAGCCCTGAATGGCAGGATTTTCAGTTTATATTTTATTTTTAAGCAGGGTTTTAAGAAGAAGAATGACATGAGAAAATATTTTGTAAAGTTATTTTATTTGTGAATTTCTCTTTTAAGTGTAAGCATTTTTTTAAAAATAATTTTTCTTTTTGAACTCCATTCCACTCTCTCC
This sequence comes from Sarcophilus harrisii, assembly GCF_902635505.1. NCBI lineage: Eukaryota > Metazoa > Chordata > Mammalia > Dasyuromorphia > Dasyuridae > Sarcophilus > Sarcophilus harrisii. Next base: position 16,618,481 of record NC_045430.1, read on the forward strand.
TCTGCCTAATTCAATCTAGACAAACTCATCATTATCCCATTGAAGTTATATACTTGGTAAGCTCTATTCTCTCCCTGCTAGAAGGCAACAAAGACACTCATTCTAAAATCAATTTATACACAATTATATTTATATTTCTCTGGCCTTATTTCTTCACATCCACATTTATACAAATTCATAGAAAACCAGGACAGGATCCCCTAGATCAGGGTTTGGGAAGTCTGGCCCATGAGCTATTTAAGACCCATGAAATCATTTGAACTGGCCCTGCCAAGGTGATGATGAGCTGAAAGGTAAGTAAAACTTCCCACTGCTTGAGTTTTTAAGTGGATAATTTTTATGACCCACAATTGATGTCATAAATATTCAAATGAGTCTTGACAGAAAAAAGGTTCCCCACCCCTACTTTAGATCAGAACTTATTAAATTAGGGTCATATCTCCATATGGCATTACATAACTGAATGTGATTGTTGTGAAATTGTGATTAATATCAGTAAATATTTGATTTGTATATCCATTTTATATACACATAAAAATTTCTTGTGTAAAAAAGGGATCATAAATGAAAAAAGTTTAAGAAGCTCTGCTCTAGAGTAGTGGCGTCAAACTCAAATAGAAATGAATTACTGTGGGCCACTTATTGACTTAGAAAACCACAAATGAACATTTTTGTTTTATTGTATTTTGTATATTTTATTTCCCAATCACATTTTAATCTAGTCCCCATATTTGATACCTTTGCTTTGGACTTTCCAGACCTGAACAACCATTCTCTCTACATTCCTAAGAAATGATAGGGGCAGCAAGGTGGTGTAGTGGATAGCGCACCAGCCCTGAAGTCAGGAGGACCTGAGTTCAAATTGAGCCTCAGACTCTTAACACTTCCTAGCTGTGTGACCCTGGGTAAGTCATCAATTGCCTCAGGAAAAAAAAAGAAGAAAAAAAAGAAAAGGAGAAAAGAAAAAGAAAAAAAAAAAGAAAGTTACTGAGACAGTCTCTCCTACTTTTGGAAAGCTCCCAATGTCCAGTTTTCTTCTACCTTTGGTAAACTTCCCACAGCATTTCATTTAAGCAAACATTTTCTACTCAATAACAACAATCCTGGATGTTTTTCATTAAATTAATTGTAAAAATGATGATTCCTGCCCTCTTCATTCAGTCAATGAGAATTCAGTTAATGAGAGTCAATGAGAAGCTAGTGGTTAAGTCTTAGGAAATTGTTCTCTAGTTCCCTTTTGATCTTTTCCCACTGAAGTGGTCTGCTACTTTATACAAATACTCAGAATGTGACAACATCAGTTTATCTTTATTCGGAGATAAAAGTTGATTTAAAAATACAGACAAAACATAAACAGAGTTTAAATAGAGCATTGAAATTCCCAAGAAGCAGTTGACCAGGCATTGAAGAGAAGGGAAAGGGAGTAGAGAAGTGAACTTTACCATCTTACAACCCAGCAAACAAATACATCCAAGCAAATAAATCACTCCTCAAGGCAGAGAAGTTTCTTCATTGTTACCTCCAACCTGGAAAGTCCCCAATTTCTTTTTCAATTACAAATCAGATTACCTTATTACTCAACCTATTTTGTATCCTGCATAAAAATCTGTCTCCCTCTGTATTTGGGATCTAGCTGAGGAGGCTTAGTCATAATTTGTTATGCAACTGGTTTGCATTGCTTAATAAAATGATATGCCCAGAAACTCAAGGAGAAATAAAGGCAGAGAAGTCTCCAATTATTCATGATTTTATTCAGTTAAGAGTAGCAGCATTTTTCTTGCTAACAGCTTATCAGCCCTGCATTTCTCTCCTTTCCCCCTAGAGCAAAACTTTAGGGACTTTCCTTGTTCATCAAGGTTTCTGCTTCCCATGATTCTACAATCCCACCTATCACCTGGGAAAATTACACTTCCCAACAGCTCACTTGCTAATAAAGGGCTGCACTTAGTTTTCAAATTATGAGTCCTTTTCCTGAAGTCACACATATCAGAAGTAGCTGGCTCTATGGCTTTGGGCAAACCATTTTTTAACTCCTTGGAGTTTAATGTTCCCACTGAGTAAGCAAAGGTGTTGAACTAAATGATCTCTAATGGCACTTTCAAACTTTAAAATTATATAGCTCTACAATTCTAAGTAAGCTATTTCTGTATGATATGTAGTCACGAAGGCGCTATTTAATACAAGGTTTTGAATCACCTGAAGTCTGGCTTCAAACACTAGGATCAAAGGTTAGGAAAAGTGAAAGTGGCTCATCTGAATGAAGAAAAAAGATACAGTGTTTTGTTGTAGCCATTCATTTATTTATTTGTTGATTCTGGATTTAGGACTCTTTTTCTATATCACTGTTGCCTCTTTTTTTTTCTCCCCCAAAACCGTTGAGGTCTTTAATAGCACATTCATTATAATAAAATTCCACAAAATTTGTATTCTTCTTGGAGTTTACAACAGGATTTTATCTACATTCCTTTAAAAAATATTTTATTTTAAATTTATAGAATAAACAAGCATTTCCATAGCATAGTACAATAAAAAGGTGATTGCACATGAAATTCCAAGTGTATTATATATAACTTGCTATTCCTTTAAAATATATTAAAATACCATGCAAATTTTTCCCTTTTTTTCTTCTCTCCCCTCTAGAGATGGCTGCTTCTGTTTTTGTAAACTAATCTTAAAACTCTAAATTATCCCTCTGCCCTTGCAGTGAGGAAGAATATAATGAAAGGACTAAGTCGTTTCCTTTCTTTGGGTTCCAGTTTCCTCATTTCTCAATTGAGGAGATGAATTTAACCATCTCTCAATTGTACTAGATGATTTCAAGACACCTTCTGGTTTCAAAGTCTATGAATGCTCAATTTTTCTAAGCTTTTCTAATGCTAATTATCTTTACACCATCATCCCTGCTGCCCTCTCAGTTTATACCTGCAGGTTCCTTTCATCACTGCCTGTATCAGCTCATTCAAAGCTGTCATCTCTCCTCTACTTCCATACCTTCAACTTTAGAGTCTTTATCTGGCTCTGAGTCTCTTTCCCAGCTCTGGATTCCTCCACAAGACTTGGAAGCCCCCCAGTCCAGCCTCAGATTAACAGGAACCCCTGTGAAATATTCATTATCAATGTCACTAGCCATCTGTCTTTCATTTTATGAATTCATCGTACAGGGACAAACCATTTCTGACTATTAACTGTGACAAAAGCCAGATATGAAAGAGTTATAAGACTCAGGAATTAGTATTTATATTTGGTATCAAAATCTTTACTGTGCAGTAAAAAATACAAGAGAGCATCAAAATATATGACATGATAGTGAATTGTAGAAAAAAGTCACAAGAATTGGAATCAGGAGATGGAGGTTCCAATCTCAGCTGTTTCACCAAATCAGTGTGTGACATTGGACAAACCACTTCCCCTTGCTGGTGTGACATTTCTTCATCTTTAAATTAAAGATTGTTTCCTAAAAAGGCAGATGGAATGGTGTGATTGAATTTGGAGATGAAAGATCATAGAAGCACAGACTTAATATTGCATGAGACCTTAGTGATTATTGAGACCAATTCCATCATTTGATGGATGAAGAAATGAGATCCAATGAAAATCTAAGGGATCTTAGATTAGGAAGATTAATTAGATTAATCCTGAGATTAGGAAGACTTCCGATCCCCAATTTTTTTTGCAGGTGAGAGGAATGAGGACCAGAGAGGTGAAATGTTCAGTGTTACAGAGAGCAAATGAAAGATCAGTTCTTGATATTACCATTATACCGGGAATGTTAGCTGGAAGAGCTGGAAACTAAATGTCAGAGCTGGGAGGCTCTGTAGAATATAGAATGTCAGAACTTTGAGGGGCTTGAATAGAGCATGTCATAACTGGAAGGAAACCTGTCTAGTTCCAATCTATCAAGCAACCATTTATTAAAAATCTACTATAAGTAAAGCAGACTGGGTCTGTAAAAGTAAATTCTAAATAATTCCTCCCTTCAAGGAACTTATATAAAAAATATAAACTTTTTTTTTGAGGGAAACAATCATACCACATACTCTTAGAATGCCTTGATCACTTCTGGGCCCATTTTATAAACTGACAATGTACTTTTGCAGTAACATGAAGTGTCTTGGCGTAGTACCATACTTCCTAACTGACATATATTTTCTGATGTACCCTACTTTAGAATCACACTCCATATCGGGAAAACCTACTTCGTGGAGAGTCTGGGAATCACAAAGGCCTATTCGAATTTGTCAAACATCAGTCAGGACAGCGGTAGTCACAGGGTGGATTTGGAGAGGAGGAAAATCAGCATGATGGAGTACTGAGGATGCTGGATGCAACACAGGGGAATATCTTCCAGCTCTGGTGCTTAGTAGTTATTGAGTTTCAGGCAAGTCACCTCACCTGCATACAGTCAGTGCTCAATAAGCTTTCACTAAATAAATGAACAAAGTAGTATACATTATCTTCTTTGAGCTTCATAATAATATTCTAGAGGCAGTGTAACCTTATGGATAGAACATCTATGTGGGAGTTAGGAAGTCTTGGGTTTGTATCCTTCTTCATTTAAACTAAACTGAATGTGTGACTCAGGATAAGTCACATCTCAGTGTATTCTCTGTGAATATAAATTGTAATGTCAGTAAAGGGAGTTTCTCCATTCCTTCAATCAGTGAAATCCCATGTTCTATCTCCCAACAATTAAATAATCCTCTGAGGAAGAACACACTATCAACTTTATAGAATCCTACGACCGTAAATCATGAGATCTTACAGACCATCCAATCCACCCTTGTACCATTCCATTGCATTTTGGGAATCTTTGCCTAAAAAAGCTTTCCTCTCCCATCCCCTGTGTTGATAACTGAAATCTATTTCTTTGTAACTTCACAGAACTCAAGATCATCCATTCAGAGTTAGAAGAAATATTATATTTTCCAACTGCCTCATTTTACAGAAGGGGAAATTGAGCCCCAGTGAGATTAAGTGAATTGCCCAAGTTCATGTGGTTAGTGAGAGGCAGAGCTGAAATTTAAAACCAGGTCATCTGGCTTTATATCTGACATTTTACTGGCATTTAAAATGAGACACACAGCTCATTTTACTGATGAGGAAACTTAGACCCAAAGAGCCTGATTTTCTTGTCTGAGATCACACAGCTTGAAAACATCAGAACCTCTGTGATTAAGACTAGTGGTCTGGATTTTCACCATGTTGCTTGTCACTACCCCATCACCCACTATGATCCTGCTTACTAGTCTTAATGGCATTTTGCCATTCACCTAGAACAGGTGGAGATTCAACTGTCGAGCTCCATTTGCCTTTCGAATGGATTTATTTATTACTCTCTTCTCTTGTCAGTGCTATATGTCTGCCTGTCTGATTCTCATTCCTCATTTGGTTTTCTCTCTTCCCTTCTGACTCTTTTTGCTACCAGCTCTGCAAAGAAAAAAAAATTTAAGAAAGAAAAAATGTCTTGTGTTCTTTCCTAAGATTATCTGATTAAACTTCAATTAAAATTTTTTCAACTAGTTTAAGTTCATTTTTTTTCCTCATCCCTTCTCAACACACCCAGTGGGAGGAACTTATATGGCAAGTATGCAAAGTCAAGCAAAATATGTGCAAAATCCAATACAAGGCCAAAAAATATTGTGTCACCCTGAACAATCTTCTCACTTGTAAAATGATGCAGTTGCCACACTAGCTGACTTTGCAAGCAGCTAGGTGAGGGAGTAGATAACGTGTTAGACTGGGAGATGAATTCAAATCCAGCTTCAGACATGTTACATGACTGAGAATGTTATTTAACAGCTTTCCACCCTAATTTTCTCAGCTGTAATGCTGAGATAATAAATATAATTATATAATATTAAATAATGGCACCTATCTCCCAGGGTTATTGTGAAGATCTAATGAGATAGTGTTTGTAAAGCACCATGTTCCTATCAGCTGCCTAAATATGTGTCTTTCTTTTAGTCTTTAAGGTCCCTTCCATCTTTAAAGCTGCAATCTATTCTCAGTGGGCCCTTCTGCTCTGAGGACCAAGATCATCTTTCTCTTACTCTGTCTACCACCAAGATCTCCCTTCATTATATCACACTGTACTGTAGAACCAAGCCCTTCTTTTGTTCTCTAAGCTGATTATTTAAAATGTTCTCCACATAAGACACTTTCTTTGGGAAGCTCTTACTGGCTAAGAGAGAGAGAATGGAAGTGTTAGGTTGCATTGTTGACTAGCCAACCCCCAAAACTGGAGAGTTTGACTAGCTCCCAGATGAAGTTTCTCCAAGGATTAGTCTTCAGTATATTCAACAAATTTAATTTCAGATTGCAGCTTACAAGGTTTTCTTGTATGGCATTTAAAAAAGTAAGAAGAATCCTCTTACCATTTTCTTGTAATAAAAATTCCAGGAAGAGCCAGGATTTCTTTCTTCTCAGTTCTGTATAAAACCTTCTTGAGGGAAGAGAAGAGATCCCAGGAGAATGAGGCATTGGGGCTGAAGAGGTTCTTCCTTTCTTGTGCGATGGAAAAAGGGAAAGAATTTTAATAGTTTGGAAAACCCTTGAGATCCACAAAACTCACATGAAACAGGCTGGCTATTGCTGCTCTAGACATATTTCCCTCCCCTGTTCAGCCCTCTGCTCCCTTTGCAGAATCTTCCATGTCTGGAACCCTCTCAGGGGTCCTCAAACTATGCCCGCGGGCCAGATGCAGCAGCTGAGGACAATTATCCCCCTCACCGAGGGCTATGAAGTTTCTTCATTTAAAGACCCACAAAAATTTTTTTTTGTTTTTTACCATAGTCCCGCCCTCCAACAGTCTGAGGGACAGTGAACTGGCTCCCTATTTAAAAAGTTTGAGGGCCCCTGCGATAGTATAAACCTCTAAGACCCATATTCTCAAATACTCTGTTGAATTTGTGATCTCAATAATTCCCTCCAGTGACAATGGCTTGCATCTCATGTTCTTCTTGTCCGTTGTCTTCTTTAGTTTCATCACAGAGGGTCTCTCCAGTGCACTAGAGGTCTTATTTTTGCCTTAATTTAGTTTTTCATATCAGACACAGCTTTCCTACCCCATAAAACATGCTAATTTTTTTTATTAATCTCAAGGTTGCTGTGAAAGTAATTATAATATCTTATTTCCAATTTTACATTATTTAATTTTTTAATATCGAGTGTTTGGTCTCTCCATCTGTTATTCCTGGCTTAAAATAATTTTCATTTACAAAAGAAACATGGTAGAGATCCCCTATAACAAAGAAAAAAACAAGAGAACAACAACAAAACAATGGAGCAAAATTAATCAGAACATCATTTAAATTTAATAGTTAATGCTGTTTTCTGTTGTCTCCCTACCTCTTCAAAGAATAAATTTATATTCTCACATATCTTTTTCAGATTTTGTCCTAGTTTTATTTTGCATTATATTTATTCACGTATGTTACATAATAATTATTAGCAGTCCCTGATATTTAACTTATTGGAGAGCAGCAAGTATATCTACATATGAGCCAACAAGGGGCTTGGGGAGAGTGAGAAGTTAGGAACAGTTTCTTTCTTGCTAACATAATGGGGTTGTTTAAATGGCCTCACATGTTTCTTCCAATTCTAGGTCTATAGCCAGTCCCTAATAGGATGCTTTATTAAGTGGGAGTAGGAAAGACTCTGGAGAAGTATATGGCAAACTACTCCAGTATTTTTGCCAAGAAAATCTCAAATGGGGTCATGAAGTTGGATATGACTGAAATAACTGAACCACTGAATAACAACAAAAGGGAAAACTTTGGGCGACTGAGAGATAAGAAGCAAGAGGACAAGTGATGGGAGGTGTAAAATATAATTTCTTTTATTCTATATAATAGTAGAGTTTGAAGGGATTCCAGATGTTATGAGATCCAACCTTTCTATGACATGTCCTTCAGGGTTTAGAGATGGATTGGGCTTTAGAGATCACACACACACACACACACACACACACACACACACACACACACACTCTCTCTCTCTCTCTCTCTCTCTCTCTCTCTCTCTCTCTCTCTCTCTCTCTTACAGAGGAGGAAACTGAAGCCCAGGCTAGTAAGGTGACTTGATCTAATTCACATAGGAAGTAAGTAGCAGAACTGGATTTGAACTCAAGTCCTGTGACTTAAGTTTAGCTCTTTTTGCATTGCTTCATCTGTTGCTTAAACATCTCCAAGTATGTCGTTCTGAAGAATCTAAGCTTCCTATCTTTTTCATAGCCCTGGAGATTTAGACAGGATGTGGTATATTTTAGGCATTGAAAATAATACTCCTCAGTTTCTTGGAAGTTCATCCTTCTAGGTACCTGAAATAGCATTTCTGTATCATCTTCCCATGAATCATCTGGAATGCTTCATTTACCTGCCATGAATTTCAAATGGTTCTCTGAATCCATATTAAGCTCTTGGAATATTAAATCTCAAAGATACCATAGGGGTAGAAAGTGCATCTTTGATTTTATTAACAGCAGAAATGTTCAAATGAGGAGGCAAAGACTGAATTCTGTATGGCTTATTGTCTTAGACAGTTGAGTATTGAGACATTTGATGATTTGCCCAGGTTTTCACAGTCAATATTTTTCAGAGGGAAGACTTGAATCCTGATCTTCCTGGCATTGAGCCTAACACTCTTTTATGATGTCTCCTTGTCTCTCTGCTGTAGCAAGCATCAAATTCAACTTTTTCAACTTATTTTAAAATAATCCATAATTTTTTTACTTTGTTGAAATAATTTCCCAATATAACTTTGTATATTTCTTTGTAGAAAACCCAAATGATTAGGTGACTATATATGAAAAAACATGCAACAATCCATAATCATTCTGCACAGTGCTCTCAACCTCCTCAAGAACATGGGGAGAGTGGGGCAATGTTTAAAGGCAAATACCAATAAGTCTGACTAATTCCTCTCAGTAAGTCTGAGTATAGCAAGTATACAAATTCACTCATTTATCCAACAGAAATGCCATGGTGTAGTTGGAAAAAATCTGGATTATTTAAGTAATTTTATTTTAAAAATTGAATATAACTCTGAATTTATAATACTATATGGTTTATAAAGTGCTTTCTACAACAATCTTGTGAATTAGGTGATACTACTCTCAGCAGTCCCATTTAATTGATGATGAAACTGATATCTACAGCGTAACTCTCTCTGAATTACACAACTAGAAAAAAATAAAACAGGGATATGAACACAGGTTCTCCAATTACAAATCCAAAATAAATGAGTGAACAGGTTTGATTTAAGTAGATGCTGTGCAGATTTTCCTGAGAGCAATCAGATAGACCTTTATTACATTTCTACACTATTACATAGTATACATCTATACTATGTATATATAGTATATACATATACTATATCTTTAGTATATTGTGCAAGGAATATTTCAGGAGTCCGGTAAAATATTACAGCTATATTATAGCTGGTCTTTCCTTAAGGATCATTGTCAAGGTCAATTGGGCAGTATGTTCTGTACCATTCTCTCCACTTATCATCAAACGTCAATGGCTCCCGATAGCCTGTAGGATCAAATATAAACCCTACTGGTATTTACTCCCCTTAAAATTTGGCTCAATTCTTCCTTTCCTACTTATTGGTGGTGATGTTATTGTTCAGTTATGCTGGACTCTTTACCACTCTGTTTGGGTTTTTCTTGGCAGAGATACTGAGGTAGCTTACCATTCCCTTCTCCAGTTGATTTTACAGATGAGGAAACAAAGACAAATAGGGTAAGGGACTTGCCCAGGGTCACATAGTATCTGAGGCTAGATGTGAACTCATGAAGATGAATCTTCCTAGACCTATTCACCATGGCACCACCTAGAGTCCAGCCAAATTAGCTGTCTTTGTGTTCACAAACCATAGGCAATCTATCTCCCTGTTCCATGTCTTTTCCTCAGTAGTCCCCTTTGCAATGAATGATCTTCTTCCTCAGCTGCACTTCCAAGAAAGCCCAGTTTCCTTCAGAGCTCAGCTTATGCTCCAGTACCTACATGAAGTCTTTTTGACTACCTCAGCTGCTGGCGTCTCCCTTAAATATTACAATGTATTTTTTTTTTTTTGTACAACTTTTGCCTTGAAATAATGTAAGATGTATCAGCAAGGGACTGTTTCTTCTATTACTACTTTCCTAGCTTGTAGCACATAGTAGCTTCCTAAAAATATTAATTTTTGATACATGACCTCTGTCAGCTAGGGAAGATATCCTTGAAATTATATCTTATTACTCGAAGTTTTGGATTCAGAACTGTGGATTCATCATGAAGGGAACTATAGGTAAGGAAATTTCCCTATCAATTCAGTTCAATGACTGTTCTGCAATTTATTGTCTTATAGAATTACACTGGGCACTGACAAGTTGAGTTCTAGGTTCACACAGCCTTTGGTGGCAGACTTGGTCTCCACACCAATAATCTTCCTGACTTTAATGTTGTCTCTTTATCCACTGCACTCTATCCACTGCCTCTCCTTGTTGTAGACTTTCTGTATCACTTACAATCTAATCTATAGAATGATCACTATCCATCTCTTGCTGAATATAAGCTCCTTGAAAGTCAATGAAGTTTTCCCTCTTGCCTTTGTACCCCAGTGTCCAGAACAGTGATGCCATAAGGAAGTAATCTAGTAACTGTTTTCTGAGTTTAATAAAATATAATCTTACTGAATATGAACATGTACACAGTGGAATAAGATTTGCAAAGCAGCTTGTTTAGAGTAGCTCATTTGATCATCAGCTTTAGGATATCTGATCATAGTTGCATGATGGTTTATTATCTGAGCTCTCAGACTTCTTATCATATCCAAGTTAGAAGGGGAAACAGTCCCTGACAATACTGACCCATAATATGGGTGAGAAAGGCTCACAGGAGCTCTTAACCTTTTTAGTATCATTTTGACAGCTTAGGAAAACCTATGGATTTTTTCTCTGAATTTTATTTTTAAATACATAAAATGAAATATAGGGAATTACAAGGAAAATCAATTATATTGAAATAAAATTTTCAAAAACCCTTATTGACCTCAGTTTAAGAATACTTGCCATAAAAGTGATATGGGGGAGACAGATTGAGTTAGACAAAAAAATATGGGGGAGACAGATTGAATTAGAAAATCAACTCCTTGACTCTTTCTATATCCTAATTTTGCACAAACTTCTTACTATAGTAGTTTCCTACCTTTATCTAAACCTTTGGATTTCAGGGACCTACAGAAATAATGGTACCAGTCCAGTCAGGCCTTTCATTTTATACTTGTTTAGGTACCTAGTTGAACCTTGACCCTTCTCGGAGAAGAGGATTTCCCCAACTTAGCCCTAGTTCTTGAATCATTAGTATTCATTGACTCTGGATTCCAGTGAATAAGTTAATATTATCTGTATTCTATGACCAGATGGCTTATAACTGATGATGGCAGAGCAGCTTATAGTATGTAAGTCCTCAGTGAGGAGCTCCACATGCTAGAACAACAATTGTTGGAAACCTCTCAGGTACTCACTACCTTGATCAATATATTTATCGAAATGCTGGTTCAGAGAGCATATTGGGTCCAATGATATTGTCTGTCTGCCATCACCTAGAACATCCCAGATTTTTTCTTCAGAGGACTCAAAGGAACTCCTAGGATTTCTATCCGAGGGTAATGTTTATTGGTCTCTACTCCCCTTCCACCTAAGATATTTTTATAATAAAGGTTAGGGCATTCTATCTATCCAGGTAGGCTGGGTGACAGCCTAATTCATAGTATGTAGTCTTTAGTATATTGTGCAAGGAATATTTGAGGAGTCCACTGAGATATTAGGCAGCTTCTTTATATCCCACACTGATAATCATCATATATACATCTTTTAACAGATATTTATGGATGAAGTTCTGAATATAATCTGAGGTTGATTTAATGAAAGGCTCAGAGTTTTAGCTTTAGGATGTTTCATAAAGACTAATCAATATAGGCTTACTGAATATTGAGAGAGTTACCTTCAAGTCAGTGGGAAAATGCCAAGGGCAGCTCTAGGAAACATAGTACCCAGGGAAAGAGAAAATATGAACACAGTTATAGCAATAACAACGATAGTAAAATTATATGGTACACATTAGAAATTATACATTATAGTTATAGCTGGTATTTCTATGGCTTTCTTTAAAAAATTGATTTTAACAAACACCAAATACAATGATCATTTTCATATACATAATAGAACAGAAAAAGGGGTTTATAAATAAAATCACAACTCTCTAAGAGGCTGAATTTTCCTTTAAAGTATATAATAAATTCAACATGTGACTTTCAAAATTATCCTGCTTGTCTATGATTATTTCTGTCCTTTTGTTTCCTTCTGTGTATGTAAAAATGTAGTAAAACATTATTGAGGAGGGACAGGGCAAATAGAGAAAGAAATGTATAAACAGAGGAAAATGATATGGAGGGAAATATAGCTATTAATCATAACTGGGAATGTGAATAGAATGAACTCTTCCATAAAATGGAAGCAGATAGAATGGATTAAAAACAAGAATCCTACAGCATGTTGTTTATAAGAAACACATTTGAAGCAGAGAGATACACACAGAGTAAAAGTAAAAGGCTGGAGCAGAATATATTATGTATGTTTCAGAAGTTGAAAATAAAGCAGAAGTAACAATCTTTATTTCCAACAAAGCAAAAATAGATCTAATGAAAAGAGATAGGGAAGGAAAGTATGTCTTGCTAAAAGGTACCATAGACAATGAAGTAATATCAGTATTAAATATATATACACTAAGTGGTATAACATTCAAATTTTTAGGGGAGAAATTGAGTTTTAGGAAATAGCAAAAAATAATATACAGCAAAACTATACTCAATGGGAATCTCAACATCCTCCTCTCAAATATAAATAAATTTAACCAGAAAATGAAGAAGTCAAGGAGGTAAATAAAATTTTAGAAAAGTTAAATATGATAGATCTCTGGAGAAAATTGAATAGGCATAGAAAGGAATATACTGCACATGCTACAAAAAATACCGTATAGGTTACAAAAATTGACCATATATTAGGGCATAAAATTTTCACAATAAAATTCAAAAAAGTAGATATAATCAAGACATCATTTTAAGATCATGATGCAATAAATATTATGTGTAATTAAAGGCCATGGAAAGAGACTGAAAACAAATTGCAATCTAAAAAATCTGATTCTAAAGAATGAGTGGGTCAAACAATAAATCCTAGAAACAATAATTTTATTAAAGAATGACAATAATGAGACAATACACCAAAACTTATGGGATATAGCCAAAGCAGTTATTAGGTGAAATTTTATATCTGTTAATGCTTACAGGAATAAAATAGAGGAAAAGAATGAATTAAAAACCCCCAATTAAATACCAAATTAGAAACTTTGCTTTCTTCTAGAAATCAAGAGAAAGTTAAAAAAAAAAATTGAAAGAAAATTGTTGAACTAATAAAAACAAAACTAAGAGCTGGTTTTATGAAAAGGAAAAAAAATAAACCTGATTTATTTCATAAAAAAGAACAAATTATGTATCAAAAATGAGAATTATATATTTCCTACAAATAAAGAGAAAATTAAAACAATAATTAGGAGCAATTTTGCCCAATAATAAACTGACAATCTAAGTAAAATGGATGAATATTTACAAAAATATAAATTTTCCAGATTAATTGAAGAGGAAATAAAATACTTAAATAACTATTTTAGGAAACATAAATTGAACAAGTCATAAGTGACACCTTAAGAAAAAAGTTTCCAGAACTAGATGGATTTACAAGTGGATTCTATCAAACCTTTAAGGAACAATTAATTTCAATACTATATAAATTATTTGAAAAAAATAGGTGAAGAAGGAGTCTTAGTAAATTCTTTCTCTGACACAAATATGGTGCTGATACCAAAACCAGGAAAAAGCAAAACAGAGAAAGAAAATTATAGACCAATTGCCCTAATGAATATTGATGTAAAATTTTAAAATATAGTTTTAGAAAAGAGATTACACCAATTTATCATCAGGATAACATACTTTGATCACATGGAATTTCTGCCAGGAATTCAGACAGAAAACTATCAGCATAATTGACCACCTTAATAGGAAAACTAATAGATATCATATGATTATCTCAGTAGATGCAGAAAAAAATCTTTTGACAAAATACAATGCCATTTCTGTTAAAAAAAAAAATTAGAGAGCATAGGCATAAAGGGAGTTTTCCTTAAAACAATAAGCTCTGTTTATCAAAAATCATCAGCAAGCATTATATGTTATGGAGATAAGCTAAAAGCATTCCCAATAATTTGGGGTATGAAACAAGGATGCTTATTACCACTACTATTATTCAAAATTGTACTAGAAATCCTAGCTTAAGCAATAAGAGAAGAAAAAGAAGTTTAAAAATTAGAATAGGAAATGACTATCACTAATTTTTAGATGATATGATGGAATGCTTAGAGAATCTTAAGAGAATTAACTTTAAAAAAAACCTACTTGAAGCAAATTAGCTTTAGCAAAATTGCAGGATATAGGATAAACCCACATATATCACCAGAATTTCTTTATTTGATTAACAAAGCCCAGCAGCAAGACATAGAAATTCTATTTAAAATAACTAGAGACAATATATAACATTTGGAAATTTGTAAGAATACAAGTCAGTTCCTCCTTCTTTCCCTCCCTTCTTTTCTTCCTTCCTTCCTTCCTTCCTTCTTAAAACCTATCACATTTAACAATACTTTTTTGCTCCCACCTTCTCCTCAAATTTGAAAAATAAAACTTAGAAATCCACACCTGTAACAAATGTGCATTAGTCAAGCAAAATAGCTTCCCACATTATCCATGTACAAGAGGCAGGACATACTTATCACCTTGAGTCATACAACTCTTTTCAAACATATTTTTTATCATAGAACAAGAATATCATATTTCATTGATATTTCATCATTTGTTCATTCATTTTTTATTTTATGGATATCTTTTTAATTTTCAGTATTGGTATATTTTTGAAAATGTAGATTTTTTTCCCTCTTCAGTCTCTTTAGGGTATAACCCTAATAATGTTTTTTGCTAAGTAAAAGATTGAGTGTTTTTTTTTTTAAGCATAGTTCCAAATGGCTTTCTAGAAAGTCTAGAGTAGTTCAACACCACTATACTAGAGTGCCAACTTTCTTGAAGCCCTTCCAGCTGTTTTCCCCCTTTTTCTCCTTTTTGCCAACATGATGCATAGCAGGTAAAACTCCAGAATTTTTCAAAATTTGTATTTCTTTAATTATTATTATTCATTTGCAGAATTTTTTCATTGGTTATTGAAAATTATACTTTCTTCTTTTGAAACTGCTTGTTCTCATCTGTTGGAGAATGACTCTCTTATAATAACTTCTTAGAAATTTAAATCATTTCCCTACATATCTTGGATCTGAGACTTTTAACAAAGAAACAGGCTTAAAAGATTTTCCTCAATTAATTATTTCCTTTCTCTTTTTAATTGATTTTATTCATGCAAAAATCTTTTAATTTTATGTAATCAACCTCTTTACCTTATCTTCTGGAATTCCCACTATGCTTTGTTTAGTCATACATTCTTCCCCTAGCTAGAGTTGTGAAAGGTATTTTCTTCCCTTCTCTTCTAATTTGATTGTGATATGAACTTTTACATCAAAGTCATGAATTCATTTGCAGTTTATTATGATATATGATAAACTGGCATGAGTCTACCATGTGGTAAATCTGTACCATATGTTACACAATTTAGTCTATATCTAATTTCTTGCAGACTTCTTTCCAGTTTTCCCATCAGTTTTTGCCAAATAGTTTGTCCTTACCTTAGGAGTTAGTGTCCTTGGGTTTAGCAAACCCTTTGCTAATATGTTCACTTGCTTCCATATGTTATGTTTCTAATCTGTTCCTCTGATTGTCCTCACCATTTTTCATCAGTACAAAATGTTCTTGATAATTATTGCTTTCTAATACAGTTTGAGATTTGTACTATGAGAACCTCTTTGTTCTCACCTTTTTCTATTTTTCTTGAGATTCTTGACCTTTTCTCTCTCCAGTTAAATTTTATTACCCTTTTCCCTATCTTTATAAAATAATCTTTTGGCAGTTTGATTGTTATGGGACTGAATAAGTAAATTAATTTAAGTAATATTGTCATTTTTATTACATTGCTTTGGTCTTTCTATGTACAATAGCTGACATTTCTGTTTCTCCTTAAATTTTGCATGTTACTTTATGTTCCTTAATCCTTTTGAAATTCACAACAATACTATGTGATAGCTATTGCCCATGTTATGATTTCCATTTTGCAAATGAATTAAACGATGTGCAGAAAGACAAAGTGATTTGACCATAGGTTTGGAGTATCTGAACCCCAATCTCCCTGATTCAAAGACTAACACTACCTACTATGGCATATTACTTATCTACATGTCTAAGCTGCCTGTTTTATTGAGACTAGAAATTCAGGGAAGAAACACTGTGAGATGTCCACCTGAAACAAGTCTCCCTGAGATGCTAACATACTTTCCCCAAATTCTGGAGGCTCCCTTGGGTAGACTCTTTGGAAATATATTTTTTAAAAAATTCAACTGAAACTGTTACAAAGTTTTCCAATATTAGAATTTATGATCAAGGGAGATCCACCTAATACCACCCAAGTCAGGAAGTTACCAACAGCCCTTCACAGGGACACGCCTTGTATTTATCTATTTGAACTTAAATTCACCACTCCTTACAACCTTTCCTATGCCCCATTTACTTGTGATACTCATGATTAAGATGCCAGGCAACTGAGTATTAGAAGACTACTCCCCAGTAGATCAGGGATCCACTACAAACTTTATTGTCTTGATTTAAGTCTAGAGAGAATTATCAGCTGAGATCCCATGTTATCCCAATGGAATCTGAAACAATGCATTGGAACCCATTTTGTTACAAACTAGTGATTCAGATGGAGATATGTTTAGAAGAATTGCACATGTGTAACCTATATTGGACTGCTTGTTATTTGGGGGAAGAGAGAGTGGAGGAGAGAGGAGTAAAATTTGAAACACGAGGTTTTGCAAAGAGGAAGGTTGAAAACTATCTTTATGAGTATTTGGAAAAATACAAAAATTACAATAAAAATATAGAAATAGTATTAGACAAAACAAAACCAAAAAAATACAGTGATTCAGGATATTAAGCCTCTGAAAGTATGAGTGGGGAAATATTGTGAAGCAACTAGCTTCAATATGATCCTGCTCTTATCAACAGTAGTAGTAACAATAGTAGGAAGAGGAGGAGGAGGAAGACAAGGAAGAGGAGGAGGAGGAGAGGGAGAAAAGAAGAAGGAGAAGAAGGAGAGAGAGAGGGAAAAGAGGAGGAGGAGAGAGAGAGGGAAAAGAGGAGAAGGAGAAGGCAAAAGAAGAGGAAGAAGGAGGAGGAGTTGTAGTAGCTGTATTAATAGTAGTAGTAACAGTGGCAATAATAATAATTGTAAATATAACAGCAGCAGCAGGAATAATTGATTAGTTAGTGTTGCATAATTTATACATCTTGTAGGACCTGGAAAAAATCACTTTCTGCTCTAATCCATGAGACAAATTATCTAAAACAGCTGTTGGCTAAATCCAGACATAGTATCCCAGACAAGACCCAGCTGCCTCCACAATGGAATGTTAGTGCAGTTGAAAAAGAGTTGTCCTCACATAGGCCATTTTGTTGTATGACCTACATATTCTTGAAGTCCCAGTAGTGGATTGATCTACTTGGCCAGGTGACCCTATAGAAATTTTTGAAAAGAAAAATAACTTAAAACAGAAATTCATCTGGTCTCCTACCTCTCCCAACAGAATTGCTCTACTATCCTTTAAAAGAAAAATGGGAAATGATGTCTCTGATATGACTATAGTGCCCTGAATTCCATACCCATCTGGGACTAGAACTCTTTACCCTTGACATTTGGATTGATCATTAAGTTAGTAAAGGAGGAGAATATTATTGACCAAAATGAACCTTTAGGGAGACACATAGACTGTGGATATAAAGGGACAAGTAATAGTAGGCAATCTCCCAGCACTTGTGAAATATATGAAAATTGGTCTATGACATTTAGTTTGTGCAACACCTCATAATCTTTCATTGATTTATAAGTTAAATTTTATAAAACCTGCTGAATGGGGGAGGTAGTTTATTGTAGTGATATTTTCATCTACTTCCCATGTCCTGGAGCAAATTTACTAACACCCAGATCAGTAGTAGCTATTTGTCAAATTGGAGAATTGTCTATATGAGAAGAAAGAGATGGAGTTGTTGAAGTCATATAATTAACTAACATGAAATCTGTATAAATTATGCAAAATGGAATTTATTGCAGTTAGTGACTCCAATGAAAGAATAGAGCAATTCTTCCTCTTTGTAGGATATTAATACTGCTTTGCCCCTGGTTCTCCATCTAAATAATCTTTTAACAATCTCTTGCAATATCTGGCAACTTTCCAGTAAACAAAATAGATCAAAAACTCATTTATGGACCCACAAACCCATTCCACTTCACTCCCTCACTAGATATATGTGTGTCTGCAGAAATGGTGACTTCTAAACCCAGATAATATTGTTATAACTTTCACAAGTTCTGAGTGGCGGGCATAGGAAAATCCACTCTTGAAAAGAAATTTAAAAAATGAGAAATTCTTGATGAGTCAAAAGCCATATTTTTCTATATGCCCAAATTATAGAGTCATAGGTTTAGAGTGGAAAGGGAATTTACATATCATCTAGTACATCCCCTCACTTTGCAGTTGAGAAAGTCAGTACTATAAGTGGTTGGCTTAGATTTGAATTTTAATCCCTTGTCTCCAAATTCACTGATCTCTCCACTGTACCATCCTATCCTACAAAAGGAAGGAAATGAACAGATAAGCATTTATAGAAATTCATTCTAGATCAATGTCAAGAGAAGAAAATATAAGGTATATTAATGAGCTTACTATTTGTCAATTTGGTTCCAATTAGTTCTACTCCCCAAGTTTCTGTAGTGGTCTTGGCCATCCTCAATTAGGTGCTGATGTGTCAGATAGTTATATGTATTATTGCTGTGCCTGTTCATTTATGCAATTTAAGGCTCACATTGTTTATTAGCTCTGGATGAGGATCTTGGGCCAAAGGAGCCATCTAATTAGCAAGTAATACCTCTTCTTTTATTGGCTTCTTCCTTGATTCACTGCCCAGATAACTGTCACAATCAGTAGGAATATGGACAAAGACCTAGGATGGTCATTGTCCTGATTCTTCACCCAAGGGAGACTAAAGTCACTGAAGGAATTTTCTGCATTTCCCTGACAGACACCCTTCTTTCCCTGGTCCGCCCAAATCCTATCTTCCCATCTTCTCCAGCTTACATCTCCCAAAGGAGCAGTTCAGAGAAAAGAAAGTATAGTGTTCAATCCCAACCACCAGGAGGGCTTTATGGAACTAATCAGCATTCATAAATGAAGATTAATGACAAGGCAAACAACCCCACTGAGTGATAACTTCAAAGCCTGACCTAATCTTAATGAAATCTACAATATATATTTATATATGCAATAATGACTTTCTCCTGCCTTGGATGTAACTTGCTGGGGCAGATTAGAAATGACATACTCAATGGCTCTGGCTGTCGCTTGCCCTATTTCAAAGAGCTCTCCAGAAGCTTCCAGCTGGCCCAGGCAACCCTGATGAGCCAGAGCAAGAGATGACCACATTTTCTTGTTTGCTTTCTGATTCACGTTTGCTTTTAACTCCTTGGCTTCCTAGAAAGGAAAAAAAAGATTACTACCAGAGAACAAGATAGGGGGTTTAAAGTATATTGTCCTGAAAATAGGAAGACCATGATACTCATCTTGCCTCTGCTTCCAATGTTTGGCATATTGCTTCACCTCTCAGATTTTAGCTGTTTGAAATTGGTGAGATGAGAAATATTTCACTAGAAGAATTCTAAGATAACTTCTAGGTTGAACAGTCCAGATCTAATCTTCAAGGCTTAGAATGTGAAATCTGGGAGGAACCTTAGAACATGGAACAGAGCTTTGAAGGAGCTTAAAATGTAGCTGGAAAGAAGCTTAGAATATTACTTCTAGCAACGATATTCCATATTCTAGAGTCTTTTCCACATCTGACATTCCCGATGTTAGAATGCTTCCCAATTCTAAATTCTATGCTCTAAAACTTCCTCCAGTTATGACATCCTATAGTCTAAGGTCCTTCTCTCCTTTGTAATTCCATGTTTTAAGGTCCCTTTTGAATCTCCCTTCCTGGGTGCTGAGCCCTCTACGTTGCTTCCCAGTTCTGAATTTTATGTTCTAAGATTCCTCCCAGCTATGAAATTCTATATTCTAAGCTCCTTCTCATTTCTGTAATTCCACATTTTAAAGTCCCTTCCAGATCTCCCATTTTGGGCTCTGAGACCTCTCTCTGTTCCAGCACATTATACTCTGACATTTTATGTATTAAGGTCCTTTGAAACTTTAATATCTAAAACAAGCCAGTGTATTTATGTAATACATAGTAGGTCTTGTGGGAGGCAAGGAAGGCGAGTGATGAATATGTATGAGCATGATCAAGAGGGTAGTTCTCTTTATAATACAATGCCTCCCCAAAAGGTCAGGGAAGACCGTCATGCCAAATTCGAGCTGGTCACAGCTATTGCCAACTTACTCAAGTGGTAACCTTTCAATTATTCACACTAACAGGGAAGGAAGCTTCTACATTCCCAAAGAGTAAGTAAGCCAAATATTTCTGTTATTTGACTTTGAAATGTGCTTTTGAAATATGAGTTAGTCTGATCCAGAATTACTAACTTTCTTTGATATTTCAGAGGATCTGAGATCTCAACAATATCTTTATGCCTTCAACTGCGGCAATCCATTTACTCTTTCTTTTCCTGGATGACTTTCCACCATGGTTTCTCATAAATCCTCTAATGATTATCTACCTAATATTCTAGAGACCTTCCTCTGATTTTTTTTTAATATTTCTGTGAACAGAAATGCAACTAACTCTCATGCTGTCAATCTGTTAATCATCATTCTTACTATAGGATTATTCCTCCTTTTCCAACACACATTCTTGATGGTGATTTTGATATTAATGTTCATGCTAATATGTTGAAATCTAATAATAACTGCCATGAAACTTTCCATAACCCCTTTGGTTCACCTAAAATTTTATTCTTCTGACACAATAGTGTGATGTTCTCAATCATACAGTATTGATGGGAAAATATTGATGTAAAAAGATGACTTTTGTGACAAAAATAATTGTGGATCTTTGAATGTTCCGTTTAATTTCTTAAAATGTGGAATTCATAACAAATACTTATTTAAGACATATATAGTAATGGGCCATTTCAATTGACTTATCATACAACTTTATACCACAATTTTAGTAATATGCTTTTATATCTATATATATATAGACCATAAAGACTGTGATAACCATATGGACCTGCAATTGCTTATATTTCCTTGGTAATGAATTTTTTGGTTAATAATTATACCTATAATCTTTTACCTGCTCTGAGAATCCTCCTCTATTTGATTTACTTTGAAAATGAGTCCTTTAGAATATTTAATATTGGAGGACTTTTGGAAAGACAGATATAGTTATGCATTGTTGTTGAATTGTGAATTGGTACAACCATTCTGGAAAAATTTAGAATTATGCAAATAAAGCATCTAAGTTAGCCACACCCTTTGACCCAGAATTATCTCGGATATCCCCATTCCAAAAGTAGCAATTTACAAAAAGAAAGGCTCCAAATAAACCAAAATATCCATAGGAAGACTTTTCATGGTAGTGAAAAATGGATACAAAGTAAATGGCCATTGATTGGGAAATGACTAAAAAATTATGTCATAGCAATATAACGGGGTACTGCTGTGCTTTAACTATTAATATGATGAATACACAGTGGCATAGAGAAATGAACTTGCAGTAAATTAAGCCAAAATAAAGGATATATATCACAACAACAATGTAAATGGAAAAGAAAACTACAACAAACAAAAAAAAATTTGTGAAATTATAAATAAGAAATTTAGCCCTAAAGAAGAAATTTTAAAATAAATCTTTCTCTACTCCTTTTTCTGAGGTGGGCAAGAGTGGGTAAGTATAGGACATTGCATATGATGTATTGTTTATGTATTTATGGTTCATGTTTTTGCTTATGTATTTATGTATTTATTATTTGCTTATCTCTCTTCCTCTTTTAAAAAATTCTTTATTATGATGGATTGCTCTCTTGAAGGTGGGAGTAGAACTATAGATATGCTTAGTGACAGAAAAACAAAAGTTATTTAAAAATTAACATTTTGTCCTCTTCAATATGGATTTATTTTGCATGTATTGTTGTCAGGTTGATCTAATTTTCCCATATTTATTTTCTCTAGTTGTTGTCTTCTTCCAGATTAGAGAGGAATACTGAGGTAGCAGTGTATCTACTCATTTATTTTTCCTTTCTTAATAGCATTTAATTCCCCCCCCAAATATTTTTACTATTTGTTTCTATAAGATTTTGAGTTCTGAATTGTTCTCCCTTTCTCTTTCCTTCTACTCATTTCTTCTAAAGATGATAGACAGTTTGACATAGTTTATATATGTGCTATCATGTAAAACATATTTCCATATTAGTCACAATTGTGAAAGAAACAAACACATTAAAAGAAAAAAGCACTAGAAAGAAAAAACTGCAAAATTTATGTCTTTATCTGCATTCTGAATCCATCAGTTCTTTTTCTGGTTGTGAATAATATTTTCCTTTTATGAGCCCTTTCTACTTGTCTGGGATCATTGTATTGCTGAGAAGAGCTGAGTCAATCATAGATGATCATCAGTTTATACAAATTTTTCTAGGTTTTTCTGAAAACTGCCTGTTCATTGCTTCTTACTGCACAATAACATTCCATCAAATTCATATTCTTAAGCTTATTCAGCCATTCCTCAAATAACGGGCACCCTCTCATTTTCCAACATTTAGCCACTAAAACAGGGGCTGCTATAAATATTTTTGCACATGTATGTCCTTTTCCTTTTTATGATCTTTTTGGGAATAGGTCTAGTAGTGGTACTGCTGGATCAATGTGGGTGCACAGTTTGATTGTCTTTTGGGCATAGTTCCAAATTGCTCTCCAGAATGTTTGAATCAACTACTGGAATTTGCTGGTTATATGAAGAACTGTTAGTGATTTTTGTTGTTCTATCTTATATCCTGCAACTTTGTTAAAATTGTTTATTATTTCAAATACATTTTAGTCAATGGTCTAAGGTTTTCAAAGTATATAATCATGTAGTCTCCAAATAGTGATGGTTTTATTTCCTCATCACCTAATTCTTCAATTTCCTTTTCTTCTTTTGTTGCTAAAGCTAACATTTCTATTACTATATTGAATAACAGTGGTGATCATGGACATCTTTATTTCACCCCTAATCTTATTGGGAAGACGTCTAACTTATCCCCATTACCAATAATGCTTGTTAATTGTTTTAGATAAATATTGCTTATCATTTTAAGGAACAGTCCTTTTATTCCTATACTTGCTAATGTTTTTTTTTTTTAATAGAAATGGGTACTATACTTTGTCAAAAGCTTTTGTTTTTTTTAGCATCTTTTGAGATAATTATGTGATTTCTCTTGGTTTTCTTATTGATATGGTCAATTACATTGATGGTTTTCCTAATATTGAAATAATCCTGCATTCTTGGCATAAATTTCACCCAGTGTTAGTGTGTAGTCCTTGTGATTTATTGCTATAATTATATTTTGTTCAAAATTTTGCTTCAATATTTATTAGGAAAATTGATCTATAGTTTTCTTTCTCCCTTTCAGCTCTTCCTGGTTTAGGTATCAGCACCATATTTGTATTTTATGAGTTTTGTAGGTGGTCTTTACCTATTTTTCCAAATAGTTTATATTAGAAGTAATTGTCTTTAAATGTTAGTAGAATTCACCCGTGAATCCATTTGATCCTGGGAATTTTTTTCTAGGAAGTTGCTGTCTTGTTCAATTTATTTTTTCTAAGATAGAGTAATTAAGGGTTTCTATTTCCCAATCTGTTAATCTGGGTAATTTATATTTTCCTAAATATTTGTCAATTTTGCTCATATTGTCAGATTTATTGGCATATAATTGGGTAAAAATATTTCCTAATGATTGCTTTAATTTCTTTTTCATTGGTGGTGATTTCACTTTTTATTTTTAATACTGGATATTTAGTTTTTTCTTTTTTAAAAATCAGATTAACTAATGGCTTATCATTTTTCATAAATTCAGTTTCCAAATTTATTTATTAACTCGGTAGTTTAAAAAAAACTTTAAATATTATTACTCTCACCTTTGGTTTTTAGGATTTCCAATTTGGTGCTCAATTGAGGATTTTTTTTTAAGTTTTTTTTTTCCCCCATTAGTTGCACAACTAACTCACCAATCTTTTCTTTTTCCATTTTATTTCTATAAGAATTTAGAGGAAGGAATTTTCTTCTAAGTACTGCTTTTGCTGCAGCCCATAAATTTTGGCATTCTGTCTCATTGTTATCATTCTCTTTCATGAAATTACTGATTGTTTCTATAATTTGTTCTTTTACCTAATCATTCTTTATGATTAGATTATTTAATTTTCAATTAATTTTTATTATATTTCCCACTACCTTTTGCTGAATGTAATTTTTATTACATTATGATCTGAGCAGAATAAATTTAATATTTCTGCCTTTTTACAATTAATTTTAAGGTTTTTTTATGTTCTCCTCAAAGGTCTGTCATATCAAACTTTTCTAATATTCTACTTACCTCTTTAGTTTCTAATTTTGTTGTTGTTGTTGAATTTGTGGGGGAAACAGTTGACGGTTGTCTATTTCTTCCTATACTTCAGTTAACCTCTCCTTTAAGAATTTACCACTTGATAAATATATGTTGAGTATTTTGATATTGCGTCATTTTCTATGGCCCTTTTACCAAGATGCAATTTCCATACTTATCTCATTTTATTATGTCTATTTTTGCTTTTGCCTTGTATGGGATGAGGATTTCTATCCCTGCTTCTTTTTTTCTTCAGCTGAAGTGTAGTAGATTCTGCCTTAACCCCTAGCCTTTCTTTTGTGTGGATCTCTGGTTCAAGTGTCTTTCTTACAACATATTGTAGGATTCTATTTCTTGATGCACTCTGCTATCTGCTTCTGTTTTATGGGAAAGTTCATCCCATTCACATTCACCATTATGATTATTACCTGTGTATTTCCCTCTACCCTAGTCTTCCTCCTTTTTTGCCTTTTTTTCTTTCTCCCTTTCCTTCCTTACTAGAGTTTTGCTTTTGTCTGTCACTTTCTCTGATCTGCCCTCCCTTTTATCAGTGTCCATTACACCTTAATCTCCTCCCCTCCTACTTCTCTATCAGGGAAGATTGTGTACATTATTCACTTTTTAAGTCAATACAGATGAAAGTAAGTGATACTCATTACCCACATACCTATTTCCCGCTCTACTCTAATATGTCTTTCCTGCCTCTTCATGTGAAATAATTTATATCCTTCTACCTCTCCCTTCCTTTTGCACACAGTGTACTCCTCTTTCTCATCCCTTCTTTTTTGTCATTCACTCTACTTTACTTTATAAACATCCCCTCTGTCTGTGTAAATTCCTTTTAACTATAGTATTAGTGATACAATTATTAAGAATTACAAGTATGATTTTCCTGTGTAGGGGTGTAGATAGATTAGCTGTATTGAATCCCTTATGTTTTCTTTTCTTTCTTTATCTGTTTATACTTCTCCTGGGTCTTAATATCAGAGATCAATTTTTTTTATTTGTTTCTGGTCTTCTTATGAAAGCTTGAAATCTTTCTATTTCATTGAATGAAATATTGAAGAATTATACTTAATTTTGTGGGTAGGTGATCCATAGTTGTAGTCCTAGCTCTTTTGCCTTCCAAAATACCATGAGTTGTTTCCTTCTGGCCACTTGTATTCTTTCTTAAACTGACAATTTAATTTAACTATTATATTAAGAGTTTTTATTTTGAGATCCCTTTGCAGAGGTGATTGGTGAGTTCTTCCAATGCCTATTTTGCCCTTTGATTCCAGAACATCAGGACAATTTTTCTTGATAATTTTGTGGAAGATGCTAACCAGGTCCTCCTTTTGATTATGATTTTCAGAGAATTCAATGATTCTGATATTATGTATCTTGTATCTATTTTTCAGATTGGTTGTTTCCCATGTTTTTCTCATGAGGTATTTTACATTTTCTTCTATTTTTCCATTTTTATTTGTTTAATTGATTCTTGATTCAAAGAGTGATTAGCTTGCATTTGTTTAATTCTACCTTTCAAGATGTTATTTTCCTCAATTGGCTTTTGTACTTTCTTTTCCAATTGTACTCTTGTTTTCTTTATTGGATTTTTGTAACTTTTTTCATTTGGCTACTTCTACCTTTTAAGGAGTTTTCTTTTTCCAAAGTGTTGACTCTTTTTTCATAATTCTTTTTCATCACTTTCTTATTAATTTCTTTTTGCAATTTTTCTTTTATTTCTATGATTTTAAGCTTTTTTTCAGCATGTGGTGATTCCCCTTGCAGTTTCCTCTTGTTTTGCCAAGACATACGGTGGGGAGGAGAGGGGTTCTGGAATTGGTATTTGCCTGCTCCATCACCCTAGGACTCAGAATCTCCTACTGATTTGCTTATATTGGGTTTGCTGCCAATTCACTGTCTTTGACTGTGACACTTTGCTCATTTGAGAGGGATCCCTCCTGTCAATCCTCCAAGTTTCCTGAGCTAAAATATTGCTTCATCCTGTCTCCTGCTAGTTCCACTGCTTCCAGGTCTGTCTTGGGACATTTTATTTTATGATGTTATTTTATTTTATTTTATGGTTGCCCAGAAGTGAACATGGGAGTTTTACAACAATTCAGAGCTTATTCTGCCATCTTGACTGTTGGAAGTCTTAATGGATCTACTTTTTTTAATGAGATTATTATTAATCTCATTACTAATCATAGAACAGCAGTTGAAAGCAATAAGATATCTCATGATTAAAAAAAAAGGTAGACTAGATTATATTTATTGGTAGATCCTAGAAGAATGGTATTTGATCATTCTTGTCAGGTCAAGGAATTTCAAATGAGGGAGAGAGATTCAGTGTGTTGATGGTAATCATCTCCATACAGAGATCCACCCCAGGTTACCAAGGTTACTAAATTTAGTGTCCTTAAGCTAGACAATACTTGAAAGGTAATTTTTCTGGGGTATTAATTATTATATCTGTAGAATTCTCAACGGACAAAAACTTCTAAGACCTAATTGACTTAGGAGTTCTCTGTAACTCACCATCCCTTTAGGATTCCCAAGCCATGTAATTCTTATTCATATCATCCCCAAATCTATCATAGGACATGGAATTTGTTATTGCTTTCTTCTCACATAGCATCCTCATCACAGGAACATTCCATATCCTCTTCTTATCCAGTATTTCCCTCATATGATCTTTTATTCCTGTTCTTTGAAATTCATATATGGCAAGAAATTCATGTTATATGTGACAACTTGCTCACACTTACTATATACTCTTTATTTTTCCTTTTTATGATATGCATTTTAATCTTTTATAAATTATTATGTATTATGTTATACATCTTGCAGTCATGGTTCATATAATAACTCTTGGAAGTAGTCATTATATATATATATATATATATATATATATATATATAGTATTCTCTCTTTTTCTCTTTCTCTCTCTTTATATATCTATATCTATACCATATAAGATAGTCAAATAGACCATATAGTATAAATTTACATGAATATAATTGGCAGCTAGGTGACACGGTGGATAGAGCACCAGATCACAGCCCATTTTACATTTGAGGAAATGAATGAGTCTAACAGAAGTTAAGTGTCACACAAGGTCACACAGCTAGTAAGTATCGGAGACCATATTTGAACTCCAGATTTCCTGACTCTAAGTCAAATACTCTATCCATTTAGTTGTTGATCCATTTAAGCTGTTGATTCTCATAGCACAGTCTTTGAAAAATCTTGTCTCACAGCCCCTTGTTGGAGATAACAGCCTGAGATTCCATATTTAGTTGATGATCAATGGGAGCAGAATTAATCAATCATGTCATTCTGGTGAGAGTCAAGGATAAGTAGAAATCATAATACTGTCTCTTCCCATACCCTGAGGTTTCTTAATCTCTAAAATGGTAATAACACTATTCAGACATAGAAAGATCAAATCACTTCCTTAGAAAGAATCTTGTCCAAGGTGATCACTTAGCAGATGGAGAGAGATTCGATTTGTTCATTCATTGGTACAGATAACTCCTCCTACTAATGCAGTTCAGCATTTTTGCTGCACTTGGCCTAGATCACTGAGTGGTTAAATGACCTGTCCAGGATCATCTAACCACTATATGTTAGAAGTAGAAATTCACTGAATCGAGGTCTTCTGGTTACCTTTCCATCTACCATGAGATACTCCTTCTCAATGAGGCATTTTGGATGATGAATTAATTTTCCTTCTCACTGGGTTTTTGGGAGGAAACTACTTTGGGAAACAGTAAAGGTCTATTATTCAAGTGATTTGTCAAGAATAAGAATGTTTAGACAGATGAGGTGATGACAAATGTACTCTGGAGAAGTCTTAGGGAAAGGCATTGAGATTGGGAAGCTTATAAAGAACAGAAGGGTAAGATGTAATGAAGGATCAGAACCACAACCTCCAAGTCATCCTGGAGACTCAAAACTGGGGATCAGAGAGATTCTGCCCTCGCTCTTCCTTTCTCAGTTCCTCTTTGTTCTCTCTGCTTCCTTGAGATATATCTTCTCTAAAATGTATCTTTAATGTACATTGATTTTTTTAAAGTTGTATTTTAGTATGAAAAAGTCATGGAATCACAAGATGAGAAATTGAGGGTGGTCCCTAGATTATTGTCAAGAAGAAGAGTGTTTAGAAAGAAGAAGTGATGACAAATGTGCTCTGATGAATCATAGGAGCTACTTAATAATGCTTATTATTTGATTCAACATTCAACAAGTCTCGTATATTGTATAGAGCATTGGCCTTGGAGTCAGGAAGATCTGGCTTGAAATCTTCCCCTTAGATATTAGATGCATCACCTAGGCAGGTCACTTAACCTCTCTAGTGCTCTCATCTTGATGAAAAAACAGCTCAAATCTATGATTCTATGAACAATCAACATTTGGGATTTGCTTCTATTTCTCCTTGACTTTCAAGTGGAGTCTTAAACAGCCTAATCATGAAATATAGGGATTGGAAACTTCAGATGTAAGAGATTCATCAGAGAACACCCAATTTAACTCCAACTGGAATGGAATTCCCTCTGTCACATAATCAACAAACTTTGAATATCTTTTGGGAACTCACTATTTTTTTGAGTCAGTCCATTTTTCTGGTCCCCACATCTCTTAGGAAATTTCTGGAGCATCCATAGAATTGAGATATACAGGTCATAAAAGCCACAGAGTCAGGGCAAAACATATGTCCATCATGATAAGGTTTGAATATTGGGATCATGTGTTATATTGTCACTCATTGACTTTGAGTTATAAGGTATATAACAACATCATAAAATACCGGCTTACATGATAGAGAGAAAAGAACTTCCACCCTACTGATGATGCTCAGATGCACCAATGAATGTGAGATTTCATGGACTTGCCTATTCTCTCTGCTCACCCTTGGCTACCTATCCTGTGTGACCTTTTAATCATCTAAGTGAACCACAAGGATACCAGACAATGTACTGAGGATCACCTTCAGTTTTTCCTAAAATTGGAACAACAACAGTTGAATAATCATTCCAATAATATTTATTTTCATAGCACTGCAAGGATAAGAAATCCAATCTCACAGCCCTGAACAATCCATGATTTGGGGACTTTTTGACTTCTTGAATTGGATGTACAAATTTGAGGCTACAGGGAACTTCCAGGCTTTCTCCCAAAGTAGAGAGATAGCTGCTCTGCAAATGAGTGCCTTAGGGAGATTCCTAGTCCCCAGTATAATCCCCATTAATTACATTCTCTGTATATCATATGAGGCTCAGAAAAATGAGAAGAGTCGACCCCAACTAGGATATGTTAGAGCCAGGACTTGCCCTTATCTTATGACTTCATGACTTTACTGCACTAAATTACACCAGCTTAAAAAAATAAATGTACATTAAAGACATATTTTAGAGAAGCTATATTAAGAAGTAAATGAGGTACAATGGAGGGAGTACCAGACCTGGAGTCAGGAAGACTCATCTTTCTGAGTTCATATTAGGCCTCGGATATTTACTAGCTGTGTAACTTTGAGAAAGTCACATAACCCTGTTTGACTCAGTTTCTTCATTTGTAAAATGAGCTGGAAAAGGAAATGGAAAATCATTCCAGTGTCTCTGCCAAGAAAATCCCAAATGGGGTTACTAAGAGTTGAACATTACTGAAAAAAAATCAATAATCCTAATTAGCAATCTCTTATGTGACTCTATGCATAGTTGCTAATTCTGTGTACCCCTGGTCCTTGCTCTGGGAGTTCCACATCGAGTTTTGGGCAATGTCTGGGAAACCAGCTTTCTCTCCCCCCAAACCATAAGGTCATCAGTTTAAAGTTGGGAAGGACCTTTAAAGCTACTGAGTTCACATCATCTCTTCTCCCTTTCTTAGATTAGGAAACTAAGCTAAAGGGAATTTAATTATCCTACTCAAATTCATACAACTACTAAGTGTCTGGGGTGACATTTGCTTGTGGATCCTCCCAGCACTAAAGGCAGTGCTCCATCTGATTGGATGGAAATATTCCGAAGACTGGTTATTTTCAGGGAAAACATCAAGAAAATTTGACTGAAATGTGCTGGTTAGTGGAGCATTGAGGCTCATCATCATGATACAATGCACACAAAAGGAGGATTTTAATGAAGCAGTTATCAGGATCCTATTTACCCTGGATAAAAATCTAGAGACAAAGAAATGGGAAGCTCTGGAGAGAACAAGGGGAGGATGGAAAAAAAAAGTAGTGTTTGGAGAGAGGAATATAAGAGATAAATGCAATTGTATCTAAAAAGTCTGATATTTAAGCAACGTGAATTTGTAAATACTGGGTATGTAATGAATCTATGCACAGTATGGGAACATTCTGAAAGCTATTTTAAATTCTCAGTGACATTTTAGGATATTTTCCAGCGAAAGACTGTACTCTAAAGGTAGGGGCTGAAATAAAAAAAGATGAAATGAACTGCTACTTTAATGTTGTTGACTGAGGTCTGTTTTGTAAATATTCATGTTTTGGATCCTAAGGTCATGATTCTTTTTTCCTTCCTCTCCCCTTTCTCCCTCTTTGTTTCCCACCTTCCTCCCTTCCTTCCTCCTTTCCGTCCCTTCCATCCTTCTTTTCTTCCCTTTCCTTCCTCCTTCTCTCCTCTTGTCAACTTCCTTCCATTCCTTCTTCTTTTTTCCTCCCTTCTATTCTCCCTTCCTCTCTTCTTTCCTTTCCTTCCTTACTCCTCTCACTTCCTTCCTCTTTTTCTTCCCTTTTCTAGTTCCCTCTTCTCTTCCCTTACTTCTTTACACTTTCCTTTTTCTCTTCCTTTCCTTCTTTCCTTTCCTTCCTTCCTTCCTTCCTTCCTTCCTTCCTTCCTTCCTTCCTTCCTTCCTTCTTTCTTCCTTCTTGTTTGGTCCCTCTACCTCATGTCTCTTGCTCCTCTACCCCTCCCTACATGCCATTGCCAAAATGTTTTTCTTTAAACCTAGATTTGATCTTGTAACATCTCCCCCACTCAACCAAGTCCAGTGGCTTCCCAATGTTTTAAAGATCAAACATAAGTGCCACTTTTTAGCTTTTAAAGTCCTTTACAACCTAACCTTGATTTATATTTTCAGCCTCACTGAACATTGCTACATTTTGTGATGCTGACAGTCTGGTCTTTGTTGCAAACTCAAGACACTTGATGTCCTCATTGTGCCTTTGCTCTGGGTAGACTTCAAGCAGAATGTGAACTCTCTCCTTCCCTCTCTTCCCCCTTCTCTCTTTCCCTCCACTTCCTAGAGTCCCTCTCTTCCTTGAAGAGGCAGCTCAGGTACCATTTTTCTGCATGAGCTTTTCCTAATTCCTCCAACCCTTAATGTATCTCTCCCCAAAGTGCCTTGTAGTTACCTATTGTGACTATATATATTCTCATTTTATATTTATGCCATAAGTACTTATAATTATACCTCCTTCATTAGAATGAAAACTCTTTGTGAGTGGGAATTCTTTTATTATTTGTACTTCCGTGCCCAGTTTTTTTTTTGTTTGTTTTTTTTTTAGCACATTAACTGACATATAGGTGATGATTGATTGACTGTGGGATTATTTTGACCATTGAAGTTTGTATTGCAATGAAATAACAAGCTTCTCCCCCCTTCATACAACAAAAGGCAGTAAAAAACAATAGTTGCATACTTCCCTCCAATAACACATTAAAGCTATATTTGGGGGGCACAAGTTTTGCAAGTTTCTACCTAACTCAAAAGAATTATAGTCCATGTCTGGCACCCACTTATGTGTCTATCATTTGATGCACCCCAGCTATATTTGGAGAGATTCATAGCCAGTCTGGCTGTTGGCCGATATTTATTTATGCTCTTTTTGCCATAGCAACTCTCCAAGACTGGCTACTGGAAAATGGAAGAGTTCTGATTTGTGCCAGTACAGAGACTATGAAAGAAATCACAGATTTGGGCACACTGGAGTATGGAAATCAGCTGATAAGAATTTATTCCATTCCTACTGTGTGTCAAGTTTCATGCTAGAGATTGGAAGTAAAAAGACAAAAATGAAATCGTCCCAGTGCTCGAGGCACTCACGTTCTGCTGGGAGAGACAACATATGCATATATGTAAAAGACCATGAATGGCAGAGGAGGCGTTGGCAGCCAGGGTGGAGGATGCTGGGATCATTATACGTAGAGGGTGATGATAGAGCTGAGTGTTTGCAGAAGATAAGGATTCCGAAAGGCAGAGGCAAGGAGGCAGAGAATTCTAGGCGTGTGAGAGCCAAAGCAAAGACTCAGAGATGGATGAGGTCATTGTATATGTGGGAGGAATAGCAATAAGACAGATTGACTGGACCAAATAATGTGGGTAGATGAGTATGAATAGTGAGGATAGAAAAATTAGTTGGAACCAAGTAATCCAAACTCTGCTTCCTGATCTTCCACCTTTACACTAGCTATCTTCCATACCTGGACATGTGGCTTTACACTTTGTTTACCCCTCTACAAATATCTTATCGTAAAACAGCAATAGATAGAGCACCAGCCCTGAAGTCAGGAGGACTTGAGTTGAAATCTGCCCTCAGACACTTAACACTTCCTGGTTGTGTGACCCTGGGCAAGTCACTTAACCCCAATTGCCTTAGCAAAAAAATATCATGAAACGTTATAATTCCCTGCCTTGATAATTTATTCCTGCAAAGGGCTGTGAACTCCAATAGGACAAGAACTCTAATCTTTCCTAAATTTTACATTTGTCCTAGTGCTTTCATCATAATAAATACAGAATAAGTATTTGCTAAATTATTTATTCTCATCATATTTTGATTATCAATTGAAATAAGGTCTCTTGAGAAGTACAAAAATGCAAACATAAATCTTGACTCCGGGCTTCCTACCTAAAGAATGTTGTCACAGGAATATCAGCTTTCAGATATGGACAAATGGACTCTAACAGAGAGTTCATCAATTTGGTGACATCTTTTTGATATTGGCTCTTGTTGGCTTCTAAGAAAAAGAAACAAGAAAATTATCTGAATTGTTTGTTCCATCCCAGAAAAAAATACAGCAGTCAAGGTCAAGTTGTGTGTCTGCTGCTTATATTTCTTCTCCCTTATTTGGCCCAAGACTTTAGCAAGATGCAGCTGCTGCTGAAAGGCAGAAGTGTGACCTTCCTAATTGGTGTTTTTTTACCTTGTTACTACTTCTCTATTGAGTTTTCTACTTGCAATATCTCCATTCATCTTATTACAATAAAAAATGGTGACCATCTATATCCTTGTCACATGTTTAATTTTGTCTTGGATAGATATTTGAGAATAAGTTTTTATCTTTATAAAAAATCAGAGATATCTCTGGTTTTGCATGAATGTTTAGAGTCATGGTGACTCTGAATTCAATTTCATCTTTGTTGGTTAATCTTGGGTGAATTCTTGGTCTTATTAAAAAGGGTAAACATTGAGACAGTTCTAAATCAGCATGCTGGCTCTAAATTCAAAATATTTGGGTTTAAATACCAACTCCGTTGCTTCCTACTTGTATGGTTTTGGGCAAGTCATTTAAATTCTCTGGCTCTGTTTTCTCATCTGTAAATAGGTAGATTGGATTCCCATCCCATGTTGTGAGAGCCCTTTTAGGTCTTTCAGATGATGACAGACAAGTCACTTAAATTCCTTGGTCCTCAGTTTCCCAGGCTTTATAAAGTGGGGGACAAGTTTCAATTATTTAGTGATGAAGAGAGCCATCTACACTCAGAGAGAGGACTGTGGGAACCGAGTTTGGTTCACAACATAGCATTTTTACTCTTTCTGTTGTTGTTTCCTTGAATTTTATTTTGCTTCTCATTTTTTTTGTTTGATTTGATTTTTCTTGTGTGGCAACATAATTGTGTAAATATCTATACATATATTAGATTTAACATATTTTTTTTACTATGTTTAAGATATATTGAACTACTTGCCATCTAAAGAAGGGGGTGGGAGAAAGGGGGGGGAATTGGAACACAAGGTTTTGCAAGGGCTAATATTGAAGAATTATCTACACATATGTTTTGAAAAATAAAAAGCTTTAATAAAGGAAAAAAAATACTAGGTCTCTTCCATCCTTAGATCCAGTATTCTGAGATTCTATAAGTCATTTAACTTTTTGTTGCACTTCACTTTCCTAAGATATAACAAATAGAGGGTTGGACATATGACCTTTGAGTCCCTTGCAGCTTTAGAGTTTGACTCCCTTGTTTTGGGACAGAATAACCCTTCACACAGGATGCACTACCAAGCCAGCTCTTCAGCTCAAATGTCTCCTGGTCATGGCCCCTCACTCAGCAGGCAGGTGCTTGAGTGCTCACCCTGCCTGTCACTTTCCTTTTTAAATTATTTCTGAGTTTCCAACCAGAGATGTTTCCCCTGAATGATGACGGGCGTCATGTCACATTACTCTTGGGCTGATATGAAGAGACAGACTCTAATGGAGAGCACCACTTCCTCAGCTCTACCACTCATTCTCATCACTACTGGTTACTGCGCCGCTATCTGAACTGGGTCCATCTCCCCTTATAGAATCAGAGCTAAAAGTAGATATGTCGGAGCCCATTTGGAGGGAGGGAAGAACATGAATCCAGGCTAACTCTTTAAAATCTGGTGGTGAAGAAGGGAGAAATTCTCCTCTGATAGCTCATTTTGTAAAAGCATTGACCACCAACTAATGGGCCCATGCTCTGACTGATCCAACATTCACTAAAGTGTTCTGGAATAGAGTCAACAGTCACCATCTAAGGAACAACACAATACAATTCAGGGAGCCTCATCTCTTTAGACTGATGATAAATTGATGAATATTTGTTCCCATTAGTCCAGGTTATACTTTGTAATCTTGGTAACAGGGACAAGAAGTATCTGTTGATGAGGATGAGGTAGAAATTCCAGTATACTTCAAATTAGGTAGAAGCTCACTAGAGGGTAGCCACATCCCCTGGAGGGATAAAACATGGAAGCAGGTATTTGATGAACCCTTAGTCTGAGTCAGAAAGAAAAGCCATCTGTAAGCATTTTTTTGTGATTGCTAAGAGCAAAGAATCACCAAATTC
Source organism: Sarcophilus harrisii (assembly GCF_902635505.1). Taxonomy (NCBI): domain Eukaryota; kingdom Metazoa; phylum Chordata; class Mammalia; order Dasyuromorphia; family Dasyuridae; genus Sarcophilus; species Sarcophilus harrisii. The sequence goes on from NC_045430.1 coordinate 16,654,338, forward strand.
ATGTTAAAGGAAATCCAAACAAATTGAACATGGCCCCTGCCCTCAAGGATCTTACTAAAATCCATACACAAACACAGATACCCATAAACATCTCAATCATATTTACAGAGCATTCATTTGTGAGCTATTTTACTCAACTTGGATACTGAAAGGAGGGAAAAGAATTGGATGGTGTCGGATTATGTAGTGTATAGAATGCCATGAGTGAGATACCCTACTATATTTGGAAGACAATTGCTAAGCAACTTGCAAGGATTCAGAATTAGGTAGCCTGGGTTCAGATGGAGCCTTTGATACTACTCTGGGAAGTCACTCTTTTGGGTTTCAGCTTTCTCAACTATATAATGGAGATAATGAATGGTATTTACTCTGCTTATTCCCCAGGGTTAATGTGAGGAAAGTCCATTATGGTTTTCAAAGTTTGCTAGAAATATGAACTATTTTTTCTAACTGCATTTATTCTGGTACAGAATACAGAATACAGAATTCTGGTACAGAATGGTACAGAAAACCATAATGGACTTTCAAAGTTTGCTAGAAATATGAACTATTTTTTCTAACTGCATTTATTCTGTACCAATTACATACAAGAATAATGTGGCACGTTATTCTTGTTCAAATCCTGCCTCTGGCACATGGGCACTGCTGGGTGACCTTATGCAAATTATCTATCATTTCAAAATCCCAGTTAAGAATACTAGGATTCTGATTCTTTTTGTACAGCAAAATAACTGTTTGGACATGTATACATAGATTGTATTTAACTTATACTTTAACATATTTAACATGTATTGGTCAACACGCCATCTGGGAGAAGGGGCAGGGGGAAGCAGGGGAAAAGTTGGAACAAAAGGTTTTGCAATTGTCAATACATATATCTTGTAAATAAAAAGCTATAATAATAAAATAAAAAATAAATTAAAAAAGAGTACTAGGATTCAAATCCTACTTCTGACATATACCATCATGGCTCTATAGAGCTGAGAGAGACCCCCAGACAACTCTTCAGGACAAGAAGCTAAAGGTGAGCCTAAGATCTCCATTGGAGGGAGGAATTTCCATACCCAGGAGTTTCCCCTCAGTGATAAATCATGGCTTCTGAAGAGGGGAAAGAACATACCAAGCACATCAATTCTAGCAGGACTTGGGATAAATGGGAATCAGATAGTTTTGAGGCTCTCTGGAAAGCTGGTCTGTCTCCTCTGAACTCTCTATTATTTCTTAATTAGGTTATTGTGCTTGGAAGCAATTTCATCATTAACCTTTTTTAAATGTTGGATCAGATTGGAGAGTTAATTAGTCGAATGAACTCCCAGTGAGGAAAATCCCTCGACCAATACAGTTCATCAACACCATCATAGCATCACTGCTCTCCACCTGCAAGGGACTTCAGAGGTTATTTCTTTGAACTCTTTCTTTTCATAGATGAAAAAGGGGGGGCTTTTTATAAGCTTATAGAGTTGTCTGGAGGCACTTAGATGTTGAGTTATTCACCTACGATCACACAGCTTGTATTTGCATAGAGATCACAGCTTGAATCTAGTTTCCATATTCTAAGTCCCAATCCTGATCAATTAAGCAACAAGGCCTCTCTATCTGTATCAATTCTATTATAATATGAAGTGGCTTTTTAATATCTCAGCATTTCTAGATATTCAGAAATGTAAGTGGGATATGATTATTTTATCATGGAAGTGGCTGAGTGGTGCAGCAAATAGAATATCAGACTCAGCCTGAGAAAAACTGAATTCATATTCAGTTTACTACTTGCATACTTTGGAAAACTTATTTTGCCTCTACCTGCCTCAGTTTCTTCATCTGTAAATAATCCTAGCATCTATCTCTGAGTGTTATTGTAAGGATCAAATGAGATGCTGTTTATACTTTTTAAAAAAAATAATGTTATATAAATGCTATTGTTATCAACTTCAGCCAAGGGATTCTGTCTGATAGCTCTTCTTGATTCCATTTCATCCAATTCAAATATTGATCAATAATAGCTCGTTAGCATTTATATAGAACTTTAAACCTTGCAAACTGCCTTCAATAGGTTATCTCATTTCAGTCAGTATTAAGTACATATCATAGTGCATATGATAGGAAAACAAATATAAGCAAACAAGATAGATAGTCCCTGTTCTCAAGGAGCTGATATATTAGGAAATATAAGAGAAATACAATAGGGAAACTGAACATATCTCTGGAGCTGCAAGTTGTGGCAGAGAAACGGCTGAGTTTGAAGACCTGATTCTAGGCAAGATAAAGCTAATATTTTATCAAAGTTCAACTTCCCATTTTTGGTTAGGATCCAGAATCCTGGGGGGGAGAAGGAAGAGATGATCAGGAAGGACAGAAGATGAATGAGCACTTCTCAGGTGTGTCATGGTGGGGATTGCTCTCATGTATAGATCAAATTAGATAGCGGCTGCATTTTCCTCCAATTCTAAGATTCTGTAAGTCTGTGATTCTATTACATTTTTTCCTCACAGCTTTGAGGGAGGCAGGATGAATAGTAGTGCCTCCATTTAATAGAGGAAGAAACTCTGGCCCCCAAAGAGAAACTTTACCCAATGTCAGGATTCATATGTTATTTTAACCGAGTTTTCTCCTTTATTCTGTGATTCAGGGAAGTGGATTGTAGTGACCAAGTTTCACGGATGAAAGCTAGGAGATCTTACTTAAATCTATTTTCCAATTATCTAACCTTTCTATGCCTTACTTTCCTCATCAGACAATGTTCACAACAATCCCTGCACTTTTTAGACCACAAGCGTATCCTAAAAGCCCAATGGGACAAAGAATATGAAAAGAAAATAAAAAAGTTTACCTACTACCTAAATACAACAGATGACAATATCTTAGTGATCGGAACATCCAGGAAAAGGTAACTATAGAAGATGTGCATAAACTTCTGACCAAACACCAATCATAGGTTTTAATCTAGAAGGATCTGAGAGGTCATCTAATCTACCTTCCTCATTTTACAGAAGGGGAAACTTGGCTCTAGGGAAGTGAAATGGCTTGTTAAAGGTTGCAAAATTGGCAGGTGTCAGAAGTAGGATTTGAACCCAGATCCTTTCACTCCCAAACTTTTTACTGCAACAAACTGGATCCCATGGACTATGGATCACATGGTATTGAGGAATGAGCCCTGAATTGGAAGTTATGAAACTCTTTTGTTCAAATCTGGAACTTCCTAGCTGTATGATTGCAGGCAAGTGACTTTACCTCCCTGACCCATTGCTGGCTTTGCTGAAGGAGGTTCATTTTCTGTGTTCTAACATTCTTATAAGATCTTAGAGTCAGAGCTGGAAAAGATCTTAGAGGTCCCTTGGTCCAGCCATGTTTTGTCTAAAGTCATATAGGTATGAAGGAGCAGAGCTGCGATTTGAACCCAGAACTCCAAATTCGGGACTTATAACATGGTACCTATACTAGAATGACTGTCTCTTTTTTTTTTCCTTTTTAAACTCAGTGTTATCTAGTGATTATGGTCCTGAATAGTGTCTGTATTGTTAGAATGTATTGGAGTCAGATTAATCCAAGGCAAAGGAATAAAATGGGATTATTGTAATTGGAATCATTAGCTGACTGTGGCCTTGGGTGAATATTAAGTGACAAGTCGATAGCAAAAGGCTAATTCTCCTATCTGATGTGCATGATTCTACCTCTGCAGTATCTCCTTTCCTATAATCTTGTTTTCCTCTTCATTTCATAAATTGTCTCCCTCACACCAGCCATCAAGAATAAGCCATTGACTGACCTTCTTTCTACAATCCCTTACCAATATTGGAGCCCAAACAGAAGGGATAATTTAATTTTTCACTGGGGGCAGCTAGTTGGCACAAGGCCTGAAGTCAGAAAGAGCCGAGTTCAAATCTGAACTCAGATACTTACTAGCTGTGTGACCCTGGGCAAATCACTTCACTCTGTTTATCTCAGTTTCCTCATCTGTAAAATGAGTTGGAGGAGGAAATGGTATTTTTGCTAAAAAAAATCCTCCAAATAGCATCATGAAGAACCAAACATCACTGAAACAATTGAACAACAAATTTTTCAGCAGGTTAAATGATCCTGTTCTCTTCACAACCAACTCTTTTTTTTTTAAAGAATAATACTGATTATATAGGGCACCACATAAAACATGCAAGATTACTGATTGGGGATTTAGAGGTCCTGGTTTCAAATTCTATTCTATTACAAAGATTATTGATTAATCTGGAAAGAACCTTAAGGATCCTCCATTGAGTCCAAGTATTTCATTTTATGGATAAGAAAACTGAGGGTCAGAGAAGGAAAGATCTGTTTAGACATAGATAATAACTGAAAGAATCTATATCTTCTGATAATCCAATAGTCACTTTCTACTGGACTTTTTTTTTTGTTCAACCACATTCAGTTGTGACTTCATTTAGGGTTTTCTTGGCAAAGATGCTGGAATAATTTGCCATTTCCTTCTCCACCTTTTTTTAATACATGAAGAAACTGAGGCAGAGTGAAGTGACTTACCCAGGGTCTCACAGTTAAGTAAGTATCTGAGGTCAGATTTGAACTCAGAAAGATGAATTTTCCTTACTCCAGGCCCAACACTCTGTCCACTGTGCCACCAAGCTATCCATAATTGGACTACTACTACCTCCCAATATCTGTTCTTTAACCTTAGCCAGTTTACTTCCTCCACCATCAAATCCCTCATGGGTTTCATCTGTAAAATGGTCTACAGGGTCTTTTCCAGTGGTGACTGTTGGTGATGGTCTTGAGTTCTTGAAGAAGACCAATAATATCATAAGGATGATGTCTCAACTTGTGTGTGAATTGAATATGAGAGGGACAGAGCTGTGCAAAGTTTCCAGCCTCATCCTCATAGAAGTCCAGTGGCAAGACAGATGGCCAAGGATGTAGTAGATGACGTTAGTCTTTCTAAATTAAGATCTTTATCAGTTCTCACCTTGTTGCCATGACCTTCATGCCAATGCCTGAAGGCTGGATAAGAATTGAGATTTAAGTTTTTATTTACCATCACAAAGATATCAATCTATAAGGGGAAGATCCTTCAAGAGAAAGAAGGGGGGGGAATAATTTATATAAGGCTTTAGGATATTCCCACCTGCTTAACAGTCCCTGTCTCACTTACTAGAGACAAGGGAGGCCTCTTCCCAGAGATCTCACTACCTGGGACATTATTGGATCAAACTTGGCTTCCACTGAGGCTTAAGATGCAATTTCTTCTGCTGCAAGAGGTCAGTGAACCATAGAGAGCTCAAAAGCTACTTCTGATAGTACATATGAGCAGTGTAATCTCTAGGTTAAAAAAATAAGAAAACACTGGGCAAAGCTTCATAAGATACTCTTTAAGAAAGGGCACAGTTGATTTTCTTGGTCAAATCTGTCAGAGTACTTTTGATTTTGCTTAACAGATTCTTTATTAGCCAGAAAATTGTTGGAAGCTGGGGAAAGAGATGGACACAGAGAGGCTTCAGACTTAAATTTAACCTAGGGTAAAATTATAGAGATTAAACTTAACAGAATCTTTGGCATCTTCATTGCCCCTTAGCAGCTGTCTCCTTCTCCATGAGACTTCTATTCTGTATTAGTGCTAAAGAGCTCAAATAGATAGGAAAATCCATTTTGGATTTTCTTGGTAGAGATAATGAAGTGGCTTGCCATTTCCTCCTGCAGCTCATTTTACAGATGAGGAAACTGAGGCAAAGAGAGTAAAATGACTTGCCTGAAGTCATATAGCTAATAAGTGTATGAAGCTATATTTGAACTCAAGAAGCTAAGTCTTCCTGACTCTAAATCTAGTATTCTATCCATTATAGTGCTATCTAGCTACTTTCTAGTTCTATAATCCTCCCTGTATATTCTTGGGCTTCAACTCTCTGTCCCTCAACTGGATAGTCTGTAAAATGAGGAGTTTGAGAAAGATGACCTCTAAGGTTCCTCTCAGCTCTAAACACTCAGTTTCTATCTTACAGACAAGGAATCAATCTGTATGAGAGGATGAATATTCCTAACTGCACTGTTGAAGCCTACCCTCCCACCCCAGGGTCCTGGGATCCCCATCTCTGCCTTGGTTTTCTTCCCATCCTCCCTCAGGCCTTTTCTTTTCCAGCTAGTTGTCAAATTAGAAAGTGATTTGATAGACTAATTTGAGCTCATGTTTTAATAGTTGAAAATTGGTTTAATGGGTTATCCCTCCCAGAAGTATGTGCCCTTTAATAGGATGATTCAAGAAAATGAATGAATGAATCCATTGATCTGTAAGTAATAATGGAGCATCTTGAGGCATTGTGGAGCAATGGAAAAGTGCTGGCTTGGGAATTGGAAAGATCTAGATTTGAATCTCACCCAACATGAGATTCATTTTTCAAGGCAAGTAATTTTTCCTTTATGGGCCTCAGTTTCCTTCTCTACACTATATCTGTGATTCCATTCTCCAAAAGGAGCAAGGCACTGCAGAATAATAATAGCTCACATTTATGTGAAATTTTAGGGTCTGCAAAGGATTTTATATACACTATTTCATTTGATCCCAATAACAGTCCTGTGATGTAGTTAAGTAAAGCATTCCCAGCCCTGTTTCATAATTGAAGGTGTTTAGACTTAGGGAAATTAAGACCACATACATTCAATGTTAGAATTTGAATCCAGTTTCTCTGACTTTAGTGTCATGGGCTTTCTACTGTACACATTTTCTTCTTTGGTTCGTTTATACCTTGAGTAATGGAGTTCAAGAAAACATAATTCTTCAACCACATTATGAGGTAATTCCAAAGGATTTGAATGGTAGATCTCTTTTCTCCATAACTCATGAAGAAGCTTTATGATTATTATAGTAAAAGGTAGGGCTAATTATGGCATAAAACATTCCTGGAGCAATCAGACCTATCAGTAGGTAAAAAATACAGGATAATACAATACAGTAATAGTAGGTCTAATCTTCATTTTGTCGGGAATTAAAACTATATCTCAATCCCTGAATATAAGTTTAAAATCATGAAGCTTTGTGTGCACGACAATCTACACACCCTTTTATGTGTTGTTTCCCTGTTTTATTAGAATATAATCTCCTAGAGGACAGGAACTTGCTTCATATTTTGAATTTCTAGATCTTGACATATTATTAAGTGATTAATAAATAGTCTATCTTTTAATCTTTATGCTCTGTATTTCCATTCATTTTTATATATTCATCATCTATTCATCATCTATTTATTTATCCCATTCATCCTTCTGCTTGTCTCTCTGTCTATCTATCTGTCTGTCTATTTGTCTATCCATCCATCCATCCATTCATCTATTCATCATCTATTTATTTATCCCATTCATCCTCCTGTCTGTCTGTCTATCTATCTATCTATCGCTCTGTTTGTGCATCCATCTTTCTTTCTTTCTTTCCTTCTTTCTTTCTTTTTCTTTTTTCTTTCTTTCTTCTTTCTTTTTCTTTCTTTCTTTCTTTTTCTTTCTTCTTTCTTTCTTTTCCATTCATCTATCTATCTATCTATCCATCAATCCATCCATCCATATACCATCTGTTTAATAATAAAAATAGCCAATATGTCTAGTCCTTTAAGATTTGCAAGGAATTCTACCTATTTTATTTCACAAGATCTTCACAACCACTCTGTGAGGTAGGTGCTGTTGTTTTTCCCATTCTATAGATGAAGACACTGAGCCTGAGAGAGATTAATTAACTTGCTGAGTAAATGTTTAAGGCAGAATTCAAATTGACTCATTTTCCTGACACTAAGTACAATACATTCTCTCCACTAAGTTGTTTGCAGTATAACAAAATATTTATTAAGAATCCAAGGTGCACAGATATTTGTGCAAGGGTACAAGGGAAAAATAAAGTTCAGAGTAGAAAGTATTCCTCATCCCTGCCTTCAGGGAGCTTACATGGAATATGATACAAACACTGATAGTTCCAAAACAGTCTGCCAGAACATGTGCATTAGTGAAGGGCAGGCAAACAGTGCTGGTGAATCCTGAGGTGGAAGGAAGATCATGATTATCTGTAGTCTCTGAAAGACTATCAGAGAAGCTTTCCTGGGGGAGGTGACAACTGAGTTGCTTTTTAAAGGATGGGTAGATATTCAGCGGACAATAAACACATGTCAGTTGAACAGGAAGGGTATGTCAGATGGAGGGAATCACTTGAGAAAAGATTTGGAGGTGAGAGAAGGTAATTTGTGCTCTGGGGGCAGAGAGTTATCCAGCTGAGTGAGAATATTGAATGTTGAAGGAGACAAGAATAAGATCAGATCTGTGTGTAAAGCAGATTAATCAGCAGTTGTCTGAATTATGTATAGGAGATGGAGAGAGACTAAAGGCAAGCAGCAGGTTGGGATACTCCTGCAAAGACAATATAACATCTATAAAGTGTTTCCCAAACATTTTATGTGTTGTTCTCTCACTTTGAATGTGCTCTTTGTGGCTGGCCTTAAGCTTTATTTATGGCAAAGGGAGAGGAAAAATTATGAGACCCAGTTTCCTTAAATTTTTATATTCACTTCTATGTATACATGTTTCCCTAGAGAGAATGAAAGCTCCTTGAAGAAGGGAATTATCTTCATTATTTGTTTTTGCTTTTCATTAGTCCCTATACTTTGGCACAGTGCCTATTACAAAGTAGGTGCCCAATAAATGCTCACTGCGTGATTCAGTCACAAAATGAAGGCGCTGGAGCAGATAACCTTGAAGGTTCACCTGAACCCTAATATTCTACCAATAGATGAACATAGGAATTGGCACATTGGCAATGTTCCCTATCTGTGAACACCCAAATGAAAGGTGGTTTTCTGTGATCACTATATGAAAGATAACCTAGTCCTGCTCTTCTTTTTCTAGATGAGGAAACTGAACCCTAGGATATAGCTTGCCTTATTTCTTCCCTATTTCTGTCAAGAGCAACACCATCCTTTTAGGTACTTGGGTTTAGAACCTCAGAGACATCTTCAGCTTCCCATTCCTCTTCACCCTACATAGTCAGTCAGAAGCCAGTTGGCTCTTTCTCTCCACTCATCATCATCATCATCATCATCATCATCAGGGCTAATATTTATAGAATACTTATTGTGTACCCATCACTGTGCTCAATACTTTACAAATATTATCTCATTATAGCCTTACAAGAGCTCTAGAAATCAGGTGTTATTATTGCTCTCATTCGACAATTGAGGAAACTGAGGCAAATAGAAGTTTTGGTCATTTGCTCAGGATTACACAATAAGTAATTGTCTGAGACCAGATTTGAACTCAAGTTTTCCAGATGTGACTTAGTGTTTTATGCACAGCAGCATGTAGTGGCCACTTGCATAACCACCATTCAGGCTGCCCTAAGTTTCCACAGCCCTTGTCATTGTTGTTTCACTTGGTTGCCAAAGGCAATCATGACATCAGGGAGGTGAGTGATTCCATGACATGCAAATGAATGGGAGTGACAGAAGGCTATGAAAAGTCACCAGTTTTGATTTCTCCTCTGGAGCCATCTGGGTCTAGTGGCATGATATAAATCAGGAAGACTCAAGATGGCCCTGGATGCAGTGGTACACCTTGGCCTTTCTAAGCCACGATCTCCAACAGTTCTCAGTTTGAAACAAATGTCCATTCAGTGATTAAAGTGAGCTAAGAATAAAATGAGACAAAAATTGGCCTTTTTTATCTAGTTAAAAAAATAAGTAATCAATCTGGGAGAGGAAGATCCTCGGGATTTGGAGCCAAAATAGTCCTAATGGTTTTGAGGAAGGTTACAATCACTGTGTTCGGGAGGGTTTATGGATCATAGGAGTATAGGATCATAGACTGGGAGTTCATACTTCTCCCTTATCTTACAGGTGAAAAAACTAAAACATGAAAAGGAGAAGGGACTTGTATAACTGGAAAGTCTGGGGTGAAGGGAACAGTTCAGTGTGGAGCTAGCTAACCACTTCCAGGTATGGTAGAAATCCTTCTTTATCTACAAACCAAATTCATCGTCAACCGCCTTTCCCCCGGGAGAGTCGGGCACATGCCAAGAAGTGTGATTACAACTTCCCAAGGAAGCTAGTTCTTCAGGCAAGCACCAACCGTAGCATTTATTAACTGGAAGCTGGAGAGAGGTTGTCTCATCTTGTCAGCTATTTCAGGCATCACTGCACCCAGCTTTGGTCACAGATCCTGATATAGACACCAGGCTGAAGTTACCTGTAGGCAGGTTGGAGGGGGGTAGAAAAGGCACAAATCACCGAGATTTTCAAGTGTGTGGAGTTCATTGAAATCAAATCTCTTCTTTTCATCATGACATCAAATTTAAGTCTTGTCTCCTTAACCTTTAGACCATAGATTGAAATCTACAAGACCCTTGATTAACTTCTCCCTCACATCCTGATTCTGCAGCTGAAAGGGACCTCAGAGGATTTCAATCCAAACTCCTCATTTTGCAGATGAGTAAGCTGAGGCTTGGGAAAGGAGAATGATTTCATTTAATACAATGAGGAATACCATAGCTCAAGTGGGGAAGATTTGCTTCCCATACATTAATCTTTTGGGTCATATCAAGTCATAGAGGGAGTCTCCTAAGACACCGAATTGTCACCTATATTGGTATAGGGACCCTCCCCTTTCCATCAATGACAGAGAAAATGTGGCTGACAGTGTTGAATAATGAGTGGGGCTTGAAATCAAGAGAAAAGGGAATTTACCATCCAGCTCTGAAATTTGCTGAGCAAATGCCTCATCTTCACACCCTAATCTATAAAATGAGAATAATAATAATAGTATCCAACTTTCAGGGTTATTCTGAGACACAAAAGAAGTATTTGTACACAGAATGAATTATAACATACTTTGCCTTGAAGACTTTAAAACATCAAATAAAGAGGGGCAATTATGTGGTATAGTGGTTAGAGCACTTGCCCTGAAGTCAGGAGGAACTAAGTTCAAATCTGGCCTCAGATACTTACTGGTTCCTGCTACCATTTTCCCCACACCCCCAAGAAACCCCAACACTTAAAATATTCATAGGCTTGATTTGGAGAAAAGATATCAAATTTCTGGTCTCAAGCTGCCAGAAACTCCCCAATAAAATGTTTAACAAATGTTTAAATATTTAACAAAATAAGCAAAAATAAGATACAACATAATGTTAATTTTTAAACTTCTTTGTTATGTTGTGAAATGTGCTAATTGGTTTTCTAACTCAATATGTGGCTTACAGGGATCTGTTTCTATTTGAATTTGACATCACTTGTGTGGAGAACCATAAAGCAGTCTTTAGAGATTGATAGCAGCTAGGTGATGCCATAGTGGATAGATTGCTGGGCTTGGAGTCAGGAAGACTCATCTTTCTGGGTTCAAATCGTCCTTGGATACTTATTAGCTCTGTGACTTTGGAATGTCACTTCACAAGGTTTGCCTCCATTTCTTCATCTGTAAAATGAACTGGAGAAGGAAATGGTAGGCCACTCAAGGATTTTTGCCAAGAAAACCCCAAATAAGATCACAGGGTCAGCCATGACTGAAGTGACTGAACAGCAACAAATCAAGATTTGAATCTGGGTCCAAGTCCTGCTTCTGTCACCAATAATTCTGTGACTCTGGCTTAGTTACTTAATCTTTCAATGCTTCAAGAAACTCTCTAAGACCATATCTGTGGATAAGATTCTAATGTGTATTAGTAGTACAAAAAGTTTCCTCCTCTGGAGGTTTCCTTTAAGTATAAATTTTCCTGATTTCCTGAAATCACAGGTTTGATATCTTTAATAAATCTTAGCTATACCTATTAATCACAAATGTCTGAAGCATTGAATCAATATTGCTTGGTTTTCTTTGCTATAAATGCTAGAGCCTGTCTTTGTATCCCATATCCTCTTGCCCAAAGCCAGCAATAGCCACTGGCCTGTACTTCTACTCATAACATGACAGTTCTATTCATATCTTTTCAGTTTAAATCACTGAAAATTATATTTCTGGCTTTAATCATAGGGAACTTCTTCAGCAGGGGAAGAAAGTAAAAAAAAGGTACCAGTGTATAAATATGAATCAGGTGTAGAATGGACAGTCACTGTGCTAAACAATGGAAGCCCTCAAATTGCTCCAAGCTAATGTGAGAGATAGCATACAAAGAACTAAGCATAAACAAGTTCTGGACAGGATAAATTGGAGATGATCAACATGAGGAGTAAGGGAGATGAGGAAAGGTTTCTTGTAGGAGGCAGCATTTTGACTGGCACTTGGAGGAAACCAGGAAGTCAGGAGGCTGAGATGAGGAAGGTAAGAGGCAGTTTCAATCCCATACTGAAAGAAAAATGCTAAACAATAAAGATTTATAGAGTCATTACAATCAGTTGAAAGGTGAATATTTGTGAATTATTGGGACATTTGCAACAGAGCTGCTTGTTAGCTATTTAACATTCACTCCCACTGAGTACATCTTGATCCATTCCAAGTGGGCTCTTTTCTTTCTGGGGACCCCTGTTTCCCTCTAATTCAGCCTGCATTATAAACAACTACTGTGGTTGTGTTTGTCAAAACTGCTCCAATAGCCAATACTCTGATACTTGGATGGACGAGAAGAGAAAGACAACAAATGCCTTTTGAGCTTTTGCAAGGTCTGTACAAAAGAAGATACAAGCAGAAGATGACTCCCATTCATCCATGGGGTGCATCCTCAGTGGAGATAAAAGCTCCCCCCAAATCACACTACAAAGTTAAGAAGTTGTTCTTAAACTTTAAGTAAGGAACAAGAATCCGAGGGATGGAGATTATCTCTTTTGTATATCCACAAAGTACTGTCAGCAAGCAGGTAGAAAAATCCTTATGGCCAAGATGGCAGTCACAAACTTCTTTGAAGTTAGGGGGAAGATGTTCTCCAACACACAAACTCAAGGTAGTGCTACACTAGGAAAACAGGTGATCATTTTCTAGATTGTGAAGACAGTTCTGTAAAGCATGTGAAGGGATAAGGTCTGTTTGAAATGACATATTCAGGTTCAGATATAAACTTTCAAGTAGATACATTATTCAAAATAAAGAAAAAAGGCAAAAGACATAAACTGATGGCTGAATTAATGGCTATATTTTTTGATCCATTAAAAATGAGAGCAATGTTTTAATAGATTTTATCATATTAAATAATTATAACCTTCCAACTACATGTAATGAAAAGCTACAGATCTTCTTTTATAAAATAATAGAGGGTATATCCCTATTTAATATTGACACATCCCAAAATGATGATGAGAACTCAACAGCCAAACTTACTGAAACCAGAGCATTAGCACAGCCAGAATTCTTACCCACAATTCACCAGAAATAACAATGATAAATTTTAAAAAAACAAAATTTTAATGGATTACAGCATACTGAATAATTATAACCTCCCAAGTGCATGGAATGAAAAGCCTTCAAAATATACAGATGTACTAGAGAGAATAAATCCATGTGAGAGCAGGATGAAGCACCTTTCATCCCTGCAATTCTGCCAGCACCTGGAGCTGTCTCAGGGATGCTTGCTATAAGTCACAGAGAATGAGCTGACATTCTGAAACATATTCAGTTGCACAAGTGTCATTTTAGTCACCTGTGCATTAATTGGCAGAACACAGATAGAAAAGAATAATAGGATCATAGTCATTTGTCCCAGGGTGATTTCTAACTAAACTATATTTAAAAAGTCAGAATTCAACAATAATTCAATAGCAGAAAACAATAAAAAACAATAATCATTGAGATGACATGTCTGCAGAAGGCTTTGTATCCTCATTGGCACCACACCAAGGTACTGGATAATCCAGTGGTGGGTCCCTCTTCCCTCCCTGTCTCAAGGCTAGGATCAGGCAGGATCAGATTAGATGTCCAGTCACACATGTGCATAAGAAATAGGTTTATTAGCTCCTTTCCTACTAGGGGAAAGGATTAGAGAGAGAGCAAAGGGACAGGAAGCAAGAAGGGAAAGGGTTTTAGCAATCAAGTCAAAAAGGATAGTGAATGACAAAGAGGAACCTCTTCATTAATTCAGTGTTGAAAGAGAATTAAGAATAGAGTGAGGATTTGACCTTAGCCCTTCCAACTTCAAACCCTTTCTTTTTTTCCCCCTCTATCACAGGACGCTAACTCTGTTATTATGGAAATTTAGTGGCAGGGTCAGTGCTGGGTGAATATAATTTTCAGAGGCCAGTCGGAGATGAGTCCATGATAATAGCTTCCAAACCCATCCTTATTGTCTTGGAAAGGTCTATGTCAGAAATCATGGGGCTCTGGTGATCAATTAGGGTTTGAGGGACCCTGAAAAATTAATCTTCCACCAAATGCAGAAAATTCCTTTTTTTGAGGGGAAGTCACTGTAGGTCTAAACCTTAAAGAGGTCTAGGAAATAACCTTTTTTGGAGAAAAGCTCCACATTGATACCGTGCTGAACAATGTAAATCTGAAATTGATGTGTGTTTAATGCTGGCTTTATGTTTGTCCAGACAGGTTGAGGTAGTTGTCAGGCAAATTAGAGCCACTTTGGAACCCGTAGCACAGATGGTCACGTTCCAGTTGTCAGGAAGCTGATGGCTAATTATTGTTTGGAGTGTTTTACACAGAAATATAACGATCAGGTTCCAACCTGACCCTCTCCCTCCCTCCCTAACTCTTCCCACATTGTCCATCATTTCCTTCTGTTTGCAATACGTGGAGTCTCTTCCTAGCTTGCAAAGCCAGGACAGAATCAGGCCAGCAAAGCAAAGTTTTGGAACTTTGCATCTCAGGGTGGAGTACCATTTGTCCCCTGAGGAAATCGATAAAATTATTCTAGCACTGGCTTTATTAAGACCAGAGAGGGCTGGAGCTGCTCAGGCCAAATGGTTAGACTGCTATGACCCTGATTTCCTTAGGAGCAAAATGAAGCTGGCAAATATTTTTCTGCAGCAGTTGGCAAAAGACAAGATGTGCTCTTCAGAAAATGATGTCAGTTTTTTCCCAAGAAAGTCCTTCTGCTCTGAGAATGATGTATTTTAAAATGTTATTGATGTGCTTTGTTTTCTCATTGAATGTATTTCAAATATTCCCCCCTTCCTCTTATCTCCTACCAGTGAGTTTTCCCATGCAACCAAGAGAAAATAAAGCATCTCAGTAAAACCATCCAACCCAGTCATCACATCTGATGGCACATGCAACATTACACCTTCCCCTCCCCCCCAATCAATAGGTATCTCTTAAGCACGTACTATAAGCCAGGAAATGTGCTAGACACCGAGCATGCACATAAAATGAGTGAAATAATCCCTACTAGTAAATTGCTCATATTCCAGTAGGGAAGAAAACAAATATTTATATTTATATCTAGCTAGCTGGCTATATACACATATGCATGTGAAGGAAATTACTGCTATGAAAATTCTGTTGTCAATGGAACCTTTCTATCGTTGACATCCTCAAGATGTATATCTAGTGGTGAGATCTTGGATGAACGTTTTGGCCCCCTTTTTTAGCTTAGTTACAAATTGCTATTTAGAGTGGTTGAACCCAGTCAACACCATCAATAAGGCATAAATGTGTTTGTTTTCCAACAGCCTCTCAAACATTGATTCTTTCCAACTTTTGTCATCATTAGCAATGTGCAGAGTATGAAATAAAACCTAGTAGTTGTTTTCAGTAGCATTTCTTTTAGAAATGATTTCTTTTGGTTATTTTTGCAATCGTTTTTGAGAGGCATTTGCTTATATTTTTTGATGACAATGACAATAAGAGTACTACTATAACTACTACTACTACTACTATTACTACTACTACTACTACTACTACTGTAGCTATAACTACAACTACTATGAGATATTACTACTACTCCCACAACACTACTGCTACTCTTCCTCCTACCATTACTATCACTCCTACTTTTATCATCCTTTTTCCTCCTTCCCCACCATTACTATTACTATATTACTATTACTACTATTATTACTATTATTACTAGTATCATTACTATTACTACCACTACCAGCACTATTATTATTATTACTACAACTACTGCTCATCTTTCTCTCATCACCATTATTACTGCTACTGCTATTACTTCTAATCCTACTATGACTATGATTACTACTACTACTACTACTACTACTACTACTGTAGTTATGACTACTACAACTACTACAAGATATTACTACTACTCTCACCAACACTATTGTTACTCTTCCTCCTACTATTATTACCACTCCTACTATTATCATCATTATTTTTCCTCTTTCCCCACCATTACCATTACTACCATTACCAGCACTACTATTAATATTACTACTACTACTGCTACTACTCTTCTTCCTCTGATCACCATCATTACTGCTACTGCTACTACTTCTAATCCTACTATAACTATGACTACTATTATTACTATGATAGATTACTATTTCTCCCACCATCACTATTGCTACTACTTCTTCTGCTCCCATCACCACTACCACAATTCCTACTACTCATCCCTACTACCACCACTACTATTATTACCATTACCATTACTACTTCTATCACTACCAGCACTACTACTCTGACTATATGTGAATTCCTTTACATATATTATCTTCTCATCTCCATTTTGGAATAGTTCTTGATCAGTTATATTTGTGTCAATTCCCTATATTTCTTGGATATTAGACATTCTCTGAGATACTTATGTAAATATTCTTCCCAATCAATAGTCTCCCTACTTATTGTAGCCACATTAAACTTGATCTTACCAAAGATTTTCAGTTTCATGTCATTAAGATTGTGGACAATAGCTTTTTAAAAACTTATATGGGATTTGAAGTTGAAAAGTAACCTGGCATAATGAAATGAGTCGTGAAGTTGGAATGCAGAGCCTTGGCTCTAAAATAGCAGTTCGTTTCAAAATCACTTCATTTCTATTGAGTCTGTTTTCTCATTTATAAAATGTGGACAACAATGCTTGCATTTTCTACTTTTGACGTGGTTGTGAAGAAGCATTTTGTAAGTCTCAAAAGTTGCATTTCAGAATGAGATACTCTTATTTTTATTACTGAGTTCAACTTTCCCTAGCCATTTTATAGATGAAGAAATTGAAGAAAATTACACTGGCAATAGGACCATGAATTAACATCTGAAAGGGACTTTTAAGCACTGGATTCCCATTTATAAAGAGAAAGAGACTGAAACCCCAAGAGATTAAGGGAATTGGTCATTACCATGGGTAGTAAATGTCTGAACTTGAATTTGAAGCCAGGTCTTCTTGATTACATGTTCAATATTCTATTCATTACTCAATGCTCAATGCATTACTCATTTTGAAAGCTTGGCCTGTCTCAGGAATATTCAGAGAACTCAAGAGAGAACTGGGATGAGATTCTAGGTCTTGATTTCCAGCCCAGTGTTCTTTCCATCACATCATTTATGAATCTCCTGATGGAGAGTCCTTCCCCTGCCACTCCAAAGCTCCCGCCATTCCTTTGGTATCTGCTGTCAGTTATAATACTGTCAGATATCATTTTTTAATTATTTAAGGATCTGGGAGTCCATTAATATGTTCTTCTCCCAAGGTTTTGTAGACACACATTTTGGGGAGCCCCAAAATGTTAATCATCTATAGTATATCCTTTAATGTACACTGTTACACTTTTGGATAGTTCTAATTATTAGGAAATCTTTCCTTATTATAAATACAAATAAGCCACAATAAAAGTAGTAATAATAGTATTTGAAGTTTGCAAAATTCTTTAATCCACTTCATTCTCACAATCCTAAGAGACAGATACTCTTATTATCCAAATCTTACAGTTGAAGAAACTGAAGTAGAAGTTGAGTGAGTAACCTAGGATCACACAGCTAGTAAGTTTTGAGGACAGATTTTGAGCCTTCCTCACCCTAGGTCCTGTGTTCTACTCCCACATCACCAGTTATCTCTGAAATGTCCATGCATTATTTTAACATATGCCCCTGAGGGACAAACAGAATATATCTATGTAATGGCCTTTAGTGAAATGCAGCCAGATAACTTGTCCCCCATCCCCATAGTTTCCTCATTTAAAAGTTAAACATTTCCAGGTTCTTTCCAGATTCCCATAATCATAATAGCCAATCCTTTCATCATTTTTGTCACCTTCTCTTGGACAATATATTGTCTTTTGTGAAATGTACTGCATAGAGCCAACTTCATACTCATACTCACCCAAGGCATAGACTTTCAATTTAGTCTAAGATCACATCAGTTTTGGTTTTTTCCCCAATTATGACATGTTCTTGACTTATATTGAGATTGTAGTTTATGAACACTGAAGCAACTAGAGGACATGATGATAGAATGCTAGGCTTAGGGTCAGAAACACTCAAGTTCAAATTCAGCCTTTGAAATTTGCCAGCTGAATAACCTTGCATAAGTCATTTAATTTCAATCTGCCTCAATTTTTCTGTCAAATCTGTAAAATGGAAATAATAATGGCACATATCTCCGAGCATTATTGTGAAGATCAAATGAGCTGCCTAATGTGCCTACTTTCCTCTTTTACTTGTTTTCATAGATTTTTTTTTCATGTCAAGTGTAAGAGTTTAGATTCATTCCTATTAAACTTCATCTGTTTTGTTTGTTTGTTTGTTTGTCAAGATGTTTAGGAATCTTAGAAAGATTCAGGCTTTCATTTTTCCCTTGGAATCAAATATATCACAAAACCTCTGATTGAAAAATGACCTCTAGCCATGAATTCTAACCTGTAATCAGTTACTTCTTTGATAAGTGAGCTTAATGGCAATAATAATAGATTTAGAGTACACATTCACACATTTGTACCTGAGCTCTCACATTAGTTGGGTAGTTTTTAATGAGTTACTCAGATTATCTTATTCTAAATTCTTCTTCTTTAAAATTAAGGGCTTAAACAATATCACTTCTGAGTTTTTATCTGGTTCAAAAACTATTATGGTATGATCTTAAGATCTCCAGGGAGAACTGCATTTTTGATTTCCTTCACAGGTTAATAGTACACTATTTCAAAGTTCGATTCTTTTCGTACAGCAAGATAACTGTTTGGACATGTATATTTATTTTGTATTTAAGTTATACTTCAACATATTTAACATGTATTGGTCAACCTGCCATCTGGGGGAAGGGCGGGGGGAAGGAGGGGAAAAGTTGGAACAAAAGGTTTGGCAATTGTCAATGCTGAAAAATTACCCATGCACATATCTTGTAAATAAAAAGCTATAATAAAAAAAAAGAAAGAAAATTAGGAAAAAAGAGATCTCCAGTGAGAGAAAACCTATTCTAATCCAAAGCAGCTCCTTCTAATTTAGGGCAATTTATATTGTTTGGAGGTTGTTTTTCTTTCTCTTTGTTTGGCATTTGGTTTAAATCACTTTTGTGGAGATTCTACTAGGTATTCCTCTCTGCCCTCTGAAGCTAAGTAGAGCAAATTTAATCTTGTGTGTGTGTGTGTGTTACTTTTCCTCACATAAGAATTCCCTAAGGTCATGGAGACTGTTATCCAAGAAACTTTAAGACTATGATTCCATCCTGTTCATTATAATTTGTATGGTCAATGCTTGTCTCTTTCCTTTGTCAAAGGTCCAGAACTTGAAGGTCCTTGGTGTCAGAGACTTAAACCTAAGAAACAATCTCAATAGTAAATAAAAGACAACCAGAATTAGAGGAAACACAGTTAATAGGGAAAGATGGCATTGATTCCTAAATGCCATTGGAATTCAAGACCAGCTTTTAGGCCTGGTTAACCTTTGCATAGTAGCTGGCTCTGTCAAAAAATTAGGAGCTGTGATAGATGGTCACATTATTAGATCAGTAAGGGAAGGAAGGACTGGATAGCCAGTCCTTTTGAAAGATTAAACTAAAATTAAAAGTAAATGGTCTTGGTAATACAGAGCAAAAGAACAAAAGCTTTAAGAGTAATAACAATTTCCCAAAATATGGGTATGTATCAGTCTGGTACAGGAAAAAACAATACAGCTTATAATGCAGAAAGTTGGCAAGTAGGTGGTATAGTAGAGAACATTAGGCTTGTTGTTAGGAAGATCTGAATTTAAATTCTCCCTTATGTATCAATAGTGTGACCTTGAGCAAGTCACTTAATAATCCCCAGCCTCAGTTTACCTTTCTGTAAAATGGAAATAATAGCACCAACTTTACAGAATCATTAGGAACAAATGATATTCAGTCCATTTTAGGATTTGTTAAAGTGGAGGAAAGTTGGTTGAGAGCTCATTTCATGTTATTTAAACAGAAGAATAGTGGCATTCTATAGTCTTAGGGAGTATAAGGAAAATTAGACTGCTAGAATAAGACACTCTGAAGAATTAAAGAAAAAAATTCCAGTGAAGAAAAATAAGAGAGAATATCTCAGAAAAAATAACAACAGAATTCATCTGGAAGAACAAAAAGTCAAGAATTTCAAAGGAATTGATGAAGAGAAAAATAAATGAAGGTGGCCTAGCTGTACCATATCTAAAACTATATTATGAAGCAGAGGCCATCAAAACCATTTGGTATTGGCTAAGAAATAGAATGGTGGATCAGTGGAATAGGTTAGGTTCACAGAACAAAATAGCCAATGACTATAGCAATCTAGTTTTTGACAAACCCAAAGGACCCACCTTTTGGGATAAGAATTCACTATTTGACAAAAACTCCTGGGAAAACTGGAAACTAGTATGGCAGAAAGTAGGTCTAGACCCACATCTAACATTGTATACCAAGATCAGGTTGAAGAGAGTTCATGATCTAGACATAAAAAATGATATTATAAACACATTAGAAGAACATAAGATAATTTACTTCTCAGATCTGTGGAGGAGGAAGGGATTTGTGACCAAAGAAGAACTAGAGACCATCATTGATCATAAATTAGATAATTTTGATTATATTAAGTTAAAAAAGGTTTTGTACAAACAAAACTGATGCAGGCAAGATTAGAAAAGAAGCAATAAACTGGGAAAATATTTTTACAGTCAAAGATTCTGATAAAGGCTTCATTTCTAAAAATACATAGACTTGATCAAATTTATAATAGTTCAAGTCATTCTCCAATTGATAAATGGTCAAAGGATATAAACAGATAATTTTCAGATGAAGAAATTGAAACTATTTGGAGTTACATGAAAAAGTGCTCCAAATCACTATTGATTAGAGAAATGCAAATTAAGACAACTCTGAGGTAACACTACATACCGCTCAGATTGGCTAAGATGACAGGAAAAAATAATGATGAATGTTGGCGCGGATGTGGGAAAACTAGGACACTGATACATTGTTGGTGGAACTCAATGGAGCCAACCATTCTGGAGAGCAATTTAGAACTATACTCAAAAAGTTATCAAACTGTGCATTCCCTTTGATCCAGCCATGTTACTACTGGGATTATATCCCAAAGAGTTCTTAAAGTAGGGAAAGGGACTCACATGTGCAAAAATGTTTGTGGCAGCCCTCTTTGTAGTGGCAAGAAACTGGAAACTGAGTGGATGCCCTTCAATTGGAGAATGGCTGAATAAATTGTGGTATATGAATGTTATGGAATATTATTGTTCTGTAAGAAACGATCAGCAAGATGATTTCAGAGAGGCCTGGAGAGACTTATATGAACTGATGCAAAGTGAGGTAGAACAGAACCAAGAGATCATTATATAAGGCAACAACAAGATTATAGGATGATCAATTCTGATGGACGTGACTCTTCAGCAACGAGATGATTCAAACCAGTTTCAATTGTTCAGTGATAAAGAGCCATATACACCTAGAGAGAGAACCATGGGAACAGAATGTGGAACACAATATAGAATTCTCACTCTCTCTGTTGTTGTTTGCTTGGATTTTGTTTTTTTTCTCAGTTTTTCTTTTTCTTCCTTCTTGATTTGATTTTTCTTGTGCAACAAGAAAACTCTACATATGTATACATATATTGGATCTAACATATATTTGAACATATTTAATATGTATTAGACTCCTGCCAGCTTGGCGGGGGGGGGGGGGGTGGGGAGAGGGGAAATTTTGTAACAAAAAGTTATGCAAGGATCAATGTTGGAAAAATTTCAGTTTTTAAGATCAATTTTTGGAAGTGGTATATTTAGTCAAGGGAAAAAAAAACCAGGATCACATGATAGCAATCTTCCAATGTTTGAAGAGCCATCTTGTGGAAGAAGAATCCAACTGGTCCTGATTCTCTCCAAAACAAAAATTGGAACAGGAATGAAGTTGCAGAAAGACAGATTTCAGCTGAAAGCTGTCTATCAAGTTTAGGACATTCTAAGTATAATGAGATATCTTGGAAGAGGCAGAAAGTTCCCAATCATTGGAAGTTTGCAAGCAAATATGCAATGGCTACTCAATAGGTATGCTGTGATTGTAATTTGTCCATTTATCCGACTTGAGGAAGTAGGTTGGCCTAGCTGATTTCAGAAGGTCCCTTTCCTTTCTTTGATTCAATGTAGTTGAGAGAGGAAAAAGTTGTGGAGTGACAATAATAATAGTGATCATCATGAGAGCTTTCATTTCAAAGTAGCTGAGAGCAAGGATTACAGAGAACATTTCTGATAATTGCCCTAGTATATAAAAGGACTTACCCAAGATCACATAGCTAAGAAGTAGCAGAGATAATTTCAGACCCCTCTCTCTTGGCTCTCTACCTAATGTTATTTCTTCTATCTCTTGGATTTATAGACAGAGAAAAATTAGGGCTTAATCTGAGAGATTTTAAGTTAAATATTTATGGACTTACTTCTTTGACAAGAAAACAATTGTTGAAATAAGAGAGGATCTAACCCTTTGGTGTTCTTTGCCATTGTCATTGCCTCATGTTTGCCTTTGATTGATTATATGGCACACTAGGCAATTTGAATTTTTTCAGTCTTGCAAGCCTGCGAGTTATCAGTACGTCCATTTGTAAGGTAGACTGGATCCAAGAAAGGTATAACCCTCCCCTTGATATTAACTTAAGAAGTTGCTATAAATTTTGAGATGGTAGATATTGGGATTTAATGGCAACAAAACTGGGCATAGAGTTAGAAGATTTGAATTCAAGGTCAAGCTTTATGATTTATCTGGATGTTACTTAACTTAGTTATGGTCTAGTGTTCTCTGTAAAAGAGAGATAATAATTCATCCATTATCTATGCTAAGAGCCTAAACTGAAGATCTCTGCCTTAATATCTAGTCCTTTTCCCACCATACCACACAATCCTCTGCTTCCGAGCTATGTATCTTGAGTCCTCGTGGATAATACAGTCAATTTAAGATAGGAACCTGAGACTTGGAGAGGAGAAGGAACTTGCTCACATGTAACTGAGAAAAAAATAAAATAAAATAAAAAACTTTAGGGTTATTTTTCATATCATGGTGATAGATCAGAGCAGGACTTCTATTTAGGATTTGTATGTAATAAATATTTAATAAATCATCACTGAAAAGAAAACAAAAAGGAAAATAAAGGGAGAAGGAAGAAAAAGAAAAAAAAGTTAAGAGAAGAAAAGGAGAAAGGGAAAAAGAAAAGAGAAAGGGAAAAAGCAGGTAACAAAGGAATGAAAGAAGAACCAGAAAACCAGAATCTGAAAACCATGAACTCAGAAGTAGAAAAATATCCATGTCTCAGACTCTTAAGATATTAGAAATGAAACCTCAAAGGTCAAACTGTACCTGGCCAACAATACCCCCTACAACATTCCCTCTGACATGTAATTACCCAGCTTATAATTATGAGAAACACATAATCTATAAAATTCTATTCTACTTTTAAATAACACTAATTATATGGAAGCTTTTCTTTACATCAAACCATAATTTATTGCTCTGCACTTTCCATTTGTTGTTCTGTGATCAAACTGACCAAATCTGATCTGTCTTTTATATGACAACCCATTAAGGATTTAAAGACAGCAATCATGGCCCTCAACTTCCACCTGAACGTTTTATCTTTTCTAGGTTAAAATCTTTGTGATTGTTAGAAAAGAATTCAGTAGATGAACTATCAAGTAGAAGAAACAGCAGCAATGCAATCATAATACAAAGGAGAGTTAGTTTTGGTAAAAGATGGATTTGCTTTCTAGCTCCTTTTATGTTTTATTCTTTGGAGGGATTGCCCTGAGCCCACAGGTGTCCCATATGTATACCCAGAGGTATACCCATATCTTGGACACCCAGAGGTGTTTACAGATGTGTTCTGATTGTAACAAGGTTGAAGGTGGGAGAATTAATTTTTTTTTCTTAATGGTATTTTATTTTTCCAAATGCACGTAAAATAATTCCCAACATTCATTTTTGTAAAACTTCATTTCATAATTTTTTTCCTCTCCTTATCTCACCTTTCCCCTCCCCAAGACAGCAAGCAATCTGATATAGGTTAAACAGCGCAATCCTTTTAAAGACATTTCCATATTTGTCATGTTGTGTGAGAAAAATCATACCAAAAGAAAAAACACGAGAAAGAAAACAAATGGGCAAAAATAAATACTATGTTTTGGCTACATTTAGTATCCATGCTCACTCTCTGGATATGATTGACATTTTACATTCCAAGTCTTGGAATTATCTTGAATCATCACGTTGTTGAGAAGAATCAAGTCTATCACAGCAGATTATCATAGAATGTTATCATTGTGTACAATGTTTTCCTGTTTCTGCTCTTTACCCGGCATCAGTTCATGCTGGTCATTCCAGGCTTTTCTGAAATCAGCTTGCTTATCATTTCTTATAGAACAATAGTATTCCATTACACTCATATACCATAATGCATTCAGTCATTCCCCAACAATGATAGGTATACATTCAATTTATAATTTCTTGCCACTACAAAAAGAACTGCTACAAACATTTTTGCACATATGGATCCTTTTCCCTTCTTTGTCTCTTTGGGATACAAACCCATTAGTGACAATGCTGAATCAAAGGAGAATACACAATTTTATTGCTCTTTGGTATAGTTCCAAATTGCTTTCCAGAATGGTTAGATCATTTCACAACTCCACCAACAACATATTAGTGCTCCAGTTTCTCCATATCTCCAAAATTTATTATTATCCTTTTCTGTCATTTTAGGTAATCTGAGAAGTAGGAGGAGGTACCTCAGATTCATCTTAATTTGCATTTCTCTGGTCAATAGTGATTTAGAGCATTTTTATATGACTAGAAATGGCTTGAATTTGTCATCTGAAAATTATTCATATCTTTTGACCATTTATCAAATATTTTTACCATTTATCAACTGATGAATGACTTGTATTCTTATAAATTTGAATCAGTGTTCTATATATTTTAGAAATGAGACCTTTATCAGAAACGTTGGCTGTGAAACAATTTCCCCCAGCTTTATAATGCTTCAGTTAGTTGTTTTTGCATAGATTTTTCACATTTGCTCCTAGAATTCAGATAGAAGAGTAGTTCATTTTTTAAAAATTTTTGGTGAGACAATTGGGGTTAAACGCCTTACCTGGGACCATACAGCTAGTAAGTATTAAGTGTCTGAGGAAGGATTTGAAGTCAGTTTTCCTGAATCCAGGCCAGTGCTCTATCCGCTGCACTGTCTAGCTGCTCATCAGTAGCTTAAATAAAAATTTGTCTTTTCCCCAAAGAGTAAGTGATAAGTTTTCCACAAAGATGTACCTTTTTAAATATGGTTATAAAAAGACATCAAGAAGTAGGAGAATATGGATTATTTTTCTTGAAAATACAGAGACCTCTTTGACCTGGCAATACCACTATTAGTACTGTATCCCAAAGAGATCAAAAGGACCACTTATCTTTGTGATTGGCAAAAAATTAGAAGCTGAGGAGATGCCCATCAGTTGGGGAATAATAGAACAATTTATGGTATAAGAGAATTATGGAATACCATTGTGCTTTGGGAAATGATGAGAAGAGTGATTTCAGAAAAAGATAGGAAGATTTTTATGAAAGTGATGTCTCATCACTTTATTTTGTAATGAGAACTAAGAGAACATTGTATAAGGACGATCAACTGTCAAAATCTTAGCTAGTCTATTTTCTTTTTTTCTCCATAGTATTTTATTTTTCCAAATATGTATAAAAATAGTTTTCAACATTCATTTTTTATAAGATTTTGTGTTCCAATTTACATTAGATAAGATTCAAACAAGGGAACCCTCACAAGAACCACACTAGACAATTAAGCAATTTTTTCAAGAGTGAAATGTGAAAACAAGGTAGATTGAGCTAGATATAT
Source organism: Sarcophilus harrisii (assembly GCF_902635505.1). Taxonomy (NCBI): domain Eukaryota; kingdom Metazoa; phylum Chordata; class Mammalia; order Dasyuromorphia; family Dasyuridae; genus Sarcophilus; species Sarcophilus harrisii. The sequence goes on from NC_045430.1 coordinate 16,680,485, forward strand.
TTTATTAAATTTGTTTATTTTCAAAATATATGCATAGATAATTTTCAACATTCACCTTTGCAAAACTTTGTATTACAATTTTTTTCCTTCCCTTTCTCCCAAGGAAATGACAAGTGATCCAATATATGTTAAATATGTGCAATTCTTTTGTACATATTTCCACTACTATCAAGGTGCACAAGAAAATCTGATCAAAAAGAAAACAAAATGCAAGAAAACAACAATGAAAAAGGTGAAAATACTATGTTGTGATCCACACTCAATCCCCACAGTTGTCTCTCTGGGTGCAGATGGCTTTCTTCATCACAAGACCATCTGAACTGACCTGCCTGAATCAACTTGCTGTTGAAAAGAGCCATGTACATCAGAATTGATCATAGTATAATCTTGCTATTGTCATGTAAATGATTTTCTGGTTTTGTTCACTTAGCATCAGTTCAAGTAAATCTTCCTGGACTTTTCTGAAATCATCCTGCTAATAGATTCTTATAGAACAATACTATTCTATAATATTCATATATTGAATTTAAATGTACAAAAATATTTATAGCAGCACTTTTTGTGGCGGAAAAGAATTGGAAATCAAAGGGACGCTCATTAGTTGGGAACTGGTTAAAAATTTGTGGCATATGATTGTTGATGGATTATAAGAAATGACCAAGATGGTGGGTTCTAAAAAAATTATGGCAAGATCTATATGAACTGATGCAAAGTGAAGTGAGAAGAATCGGTAGATCATTGTGCATAGTAATAGCAATATTGCAATGATGATCAATTGTAAAAGACTTAGCTACTCTGATAAGTAATATGTTCCAAAACAATTCAAAAAGATTCACAATGAAAAAGTGCTACCCATGCCCAAAGAGACAACTGAAGAACTCTGAGGGCAAACTGAAGTATAATTTTTTTTCACTTTTTTCTATTTTCTTTTTGGTGACATGGCTAATATGAAAATATGTTTTACATGATTTCACATGTATAATTGATACCATTTTTCTTGGATTCTCCATGGATAGGAAAGGGTTGGGAAAGAGGTAAAGTATTGAGAACTTGAAATTTAAGGAGCCAAGAATGTGAAAAGTAAATACCAAATTTATTTTAAAAACAACAAAAAAGATGAATCAGATGATTCTCAGATTACTCAAAAAATGAGAGGAATGGAAAAAGTGAAGAACTGAATTCACATATCAAGCAAAAAGATGGTATAAGAAGTCTGGAATGGAGGATCTTGGACCAAAGTCATATCTGACTTTGTCAAAGAAAACGAAAAATTATATAAAATAGTAATTATAGCAATGAAAGCAGATAAAAGAAATGGAACTTGGATTGGACAGTAAAGGGAAGGGAGAATGCTGAGGGGAGGAAACTACAAACACATTGTTTTAAACAAAATAAACTTAAAATATCTATTAGTGACTTTTTAAAAAAAGAATTAAAAAAACTTGATTGAGGAAAAACAAAACTAAAGAATCATAATCTCATATGGTAATGAATTAAATTATCTTTGGGGGGGAAAAAGTGCCAGAAAAGATTAAAAATAGAAGACATCAATTTGAACATAAAATGCATTTAAAACATTTTTAAAATACAGTTAAATGAGGGCTGTAATGAAATTCATGCTTCAGGCCATGTGAAAAGCAAACAAGAAGCACAAATTTCAGTCATGCTTTTAGATAAGGGACCACTCAAAATAAATACAAGGCAACAACTCTGTTGCCCCTCATGAGGGATTTTTTTTAAAAAAATGAGCTTTCTTAAATACATTTCTATCAAATGATTTACTAACTAAGCACTTTAAACAAAACTCACTAAAATAAGTGAATGATAAAGCATTTGTTAAATGCTTCCTTTGTGCTAGGCATTGTGATAAACACTGGGGACAATTCCTGTCATTCAGCTGATCTCATTCAAATGAGAGTAAGGAAATTAGGGATAAGTTTTCACCATAATTCCAAAAAGGTGCAAATGGAAAGCATACCTTTGGCACCACTTTTCAAAAAGTTAGAAAGATTTATTCAGAGGCCTGTTTTCAGAACTTTATCAGAGCCCATAGATCCAAAACAGAATTTAAGGTGCCAGCAAAAGGGAGACAGGAAGGATAGGATAGATAGACAGAACTCAGGAAACATAGTTTAGAAATGGGCATGATACTAACTAGTAGTTGTAGGTTACCATAATGTTTCTCTTTAAGAAAATGATAAATCAGACAAAGAACTAAAAGAAGAAAATTATCGACAAGTAAAATATTAGAAAAGATATCAGATAACTAGTGATTATTGAAAGGGAATGTTAAAGATAATTCTAATTTTTTGAGGAACACATTTTTTTAATGATTTGGACCTAAATGATGCATAAATGTAGAAAGAAAAAAATTAAACACGTCATGTGTAGACCATTATCACAGTAAAGTATTCCTTAAGAAGATATAAATAAAATACAAATATAATTGAAGATTAAATTTTATATATCCTAAAGAATAAATAGGTCAAAGAACAAATGTTTTCAATAATAAATAATTATATCAAAGAAAATGGCATTAGTGGGAAAATGAACTAAAATTCATGAAATACTATTCAACCAGTAGTCAGAAAAAAATGTAAATCTCTGAAAATTAACCAAAGATGGATTATAGAATGAATATTTTTTTTAATTGAGGAAGGCAATAAGTTAACTATTTCAAAGCTAGCAAAAAGAATAGATTTTGAAAATCAAAGCAGAAATAAATACAATTGAAAACAGTTATGAAACTGATAAACAAGCAAAAAAGAAGTTGATTTTAAAAATAGCAAATTGAATAAATATTTTGCTATTGTTGTTCAATCATTCAATCCCCGTCAACTTTGTGATTGTATGGCCCTTAGTATGCCAAGTAGTCCATGGGGTTTTCTTCACAAAGACACTGGAGTGGTCTGCCATTTCTTTCTTCAATGGATTAAGGCAGGAGTTAAGTGCCTTGTCCACATAGCTAGTAAGTGAGGGAGGATATGAATTGACTTTGAACCAAATAGAAAGGCAGCCTCAGACACTTACTAGCTGTGTAATCTTGGGTAAGTCCCTTCACACTATTTGCTTTGATTTCCTCTTGTGTAAAATGAGTAGGAAAAGCAATGGTTTGTCATTCGAGTTCCTTTGCCAAGAAAACCCCTAACACAGGGTCATGAAGATTCCGACATGACTGAAAATGAGTAAACAATAACAACAAAACACGCTTCCTGACTCCAGGCCTTGCTCTCTAGTCACTAAATCACCTAGGTGCCTCTGGATAAACCTTTGGCTAATTTTATTATATGTTTTTAAAAAAGAAGGAAACCAGATTATTCAATAATTAAAAATTAGAAGGATAAACTTATAGTGAGTAGGGAAAAAGCCATTAAATATCAAAAACTATTTGCCATATAGAAATAAGTATAGAGTCAGAATCTGTAATTTCAATGATATAGGGAACCTCCAAGTGAGGAAATGCCTTTCCTCAATGCAACTTACATTCTTAAAGAGCTACATAGGGCACTGAGGTAAAATGACTTTGCATCATAGCAGGATGTGTCAAAGGCAGGATTTGGACTTGGATCTTCCTGATTTTGAAGACAGATTTTTATCCTTATGCCACATTGCTTTTATTTAGCTCATTACATACTAGCAAGATTAGAATTTTAAGAGAATAGACATATCAACCATAAACTATCCAGATTAATAAAGCAGGGAATATTTTAAAATGTCCATATATATCGAATCTATCACATATGCATAGTTATTTGAAAACTGTGTTCCAATTATAATCTGAGCTCCTTGAAGGTAGTTTTCCTTCCTTTCTTTTTTCTATCTTCCTTCCCTCTCTCCCTCCATCCTTTGTTTCTTCCCTTCTTTCTTTCCTTCTTCTTTTCTTTCTTTCCTTCTTCCCTTCTTCCTTCCCTTTTTCCTTCCTTTCTTCCTCCCTCCCTCCCTTCCTTCCTCCCTCCTTATTTTCCTCCTTCCTTTTTCTCCCTCTCTTCCTTTCTTCCTTCCTTCTTTTCTTTCTTTCTTTCTTTCTTTCTTTCTTTTCTCTTTCTCTCTTTTTCTCTCCCTTTCTCTTTCTGTCCCTCCCCCTCTTTCTTTCTTTCTCTCATTCCTTTATTCTTTTTCTTTCTTTCTTTCCTTTCTTTCTTCCCTTTGTTTCTTTCTCCTTCTTCCTTTCTCACTCTCCTCCTTCTCCACCTCCTTCTCCTTTTCCTTCTCCTCATCCTTTTAGTACTATGTTTAGTATATAGTAAGTACTTAAAGAATGGCTAGGTGACTTGACTTAGTCTTCCCTAGGTTGGATTGTGTGATCATCTGAGCATTAAATGGAGTTTCCTTTGAAAAAAGTAAGGACAAAAGGGCCAAAAACTGGCTCAGATATCTTTTTTTTTAATATACCATATATCTTTATAAGTGAAGTATAAGAAATAATTAAAGTGTAATTAAACCCAGTGCTATGTAAATTATTCTTAAAAATAAAGAATTCACTCTACCTAAATCAATTTTATGAGACAAATATGGTCTTTGTTCCTAATCCAAAGAGAGAAAAAGCAGAGAATAAAAACTATAGATCAATATTGCTAATGAAAATGGATGTAAAAATTCTGAATAAAATATTAGCAAAGTGCATAAAGCAACATGTCCAAATATCATAATTCCAAGTTGAATTTATACCAAGGATTTAAATAGGTTTCAGAATTAAGAACACAATTAGCACAATTAATTATAATAGTAATAAAATCAAGAATTTTATCAATAAATCCACAAAAGATCTAAAGCATAATATCATACTCACACATTTATGTTAAAAATGCAAAAACTCATAAGAATGAAAGGGTCTTTCTTTGTTATGGTCAAAAACAATGTTCTAGCTTTATTTATATTGAGGAAATGCCAAAACATTTAGCAGTCATTTGGCAAGAAGCACTGGTGTTCCATAGCCATCTTTATTTTACATACTACCGGAAAAGCTAACTATAGCAATAAGTCAAGAAAAGTAAATTATAGGCATAAACATTAGCAAACAGGGGGCAAAATTAGACTAATGTGTAGATGATAAGGTGTTTTTCTTAGAAAACTCCAGAGAATCAATGAAAAAAGAAGAAAATTAATAGTTCCCACAAGTAGTAGGTTATAAAATAAAGCCATAAAATTATTTCTGCATATTACAATAAGCATTTCTGTTCATAACTAACATAATCCAGCCAGGAAAAACAAAAAGAGAAGTTTTATTTAAAATAACTACAAATTCATAAAATATCAGAGAATTAACCTACCAAGAAACACAATGAACCTATATAGATATGAGAATGAAACAATAGACAGAGTAATTTTAAGAACAAAATAATACAATATTCAATCCTATCCACAAACTTTTAAGTGACTCCTCAATGCAAGCATTTTGGTAGGCAAGGATTATAAAGACAAAAATATTCATTGATTTCTAGGTGTTAAGATAAGAGGTATACAAATTGTATAAGAACTAAGTTCAAAATGCTTTTGGTAATATTAATAAGTTACCAATTATTATCTAGGCTCAGGGGTCCTCAAACTTTTTAAATAGGGGGCCAGTTCACTGTCCCTTAGACTGTTGAAGGGCCAGACTATATAGTAAAAACAAAAACTTTGTTTTGTTGGCCTTTAAATAAAGAAACTTCATAGCCCTGGGTGAGGGGGATAATCATCCTCTGCTGCCGCATCTGGCTCGCGGGCGTAGTTTGAGGACCCTTGCTAGGTCATGGTTTCTAACACTGGTCCTATCTCTTTTCTCTATATTATCTTGCTTGGTGATCTCATTATTTCCCATATATTTAGTAGTCATCTTGATGAAGATCATTCTTGAGATATACTTAATTTGCTCTATTTCTCTCCTATAGTCTTTATTATGTGTCTCAAACTGGATTCTTGGAGGAATCTCACACTTTTTACTTTACTCGATCTGCACCTTTTTCTGAACTTCTCTTTTACTGTCATCAAGGGTCCCACCATCCTTTCAGTCACTCAAGCTCCCAAACTTGGTGATATGCTCAAGTTCTTCGTGCATATTGAATTTCTTGCCAAATCTTGTTTCAACGACTACAACATCTCTTGTACATACTCATCTCTTCTTTCCATTTCCATAGCCTGTTCTGGTACATATATTTGTCACCTCATCTTTGGATTATTACAAGAGCTTTCTGGTTGGTCATCCTACCTTGTCTCTTCCCATTCTAATACATCCTCCATTTAGCTGCCAACATGATTTTCTGAAAGTTTGACCACATTATCTCTCTTCTGAATAAACTTCAGTGACTTCTGTTTTCTTTCAGGATCAAATCTATAATGTTATGGCTGACATTTAAGAGCTATTGCAACGTTAGCCTTTCCTGTTTTTCTGATCTTTTTATACTTGACTTCCCTCCATCTAGCAACATCAGCCTTTTTACTGTTCCTGGTATTCTCCATCTCTCACCTCTATGTATTATTTTTTTTTATTGCTCATACCTTATATCTGAGATACTCTCCTTCTAGTCCTCTATCTTCCATTTCCTTCAAAACTCATCTAAGGTCCTTCAAAATTCAGCTAAAATCTACCTTTGACAGAAGGTGTTTTCTGATCCCACTCTCACTACTACTACTAGTGCCTCCCTCGTGAGATTACTCTTCATCCACTCGTTATAAAAATTGGAGAATCTGTAGCATATGAATATGATGGATATAGTATCATCCTAGAAAGAAATGAAGAAATAGGTCATTTCAAAAAGATACAGAAAGACTTGTATGAATTGAGCAAGAAAGAAGTGAGCAAAACAAGGATAATTTATACTCTCACATCAATAACCTTAAAATCAACAAATTGATATGTAAAATGATGACGAATGAATGAGGAAAAATAGAATAATTTATTAAATAACAATAACACTGTAAAGGCAAACATCTCTTTAAGCTGTAAGAAATCTGATCAATGAAATGATCATTAATGATTCTAGGGGGCAGAAGATAAAGCTAGATATTAACTTTATGACAGAAAGATGGTGGACTCAGTACACAATGAGAGATTTTAAAAAACAGAGCCATGAGGGATTTTTACTCCTTGATTATGCATATTTGTTAGAAGGAATCTGTTTTTATTTTTCCTCACATTTTTTTAATTTGTTGTAGGGTGTGGAGAAATGTAAAATTTATTTCTGTTGATGTTAAAAATAGTAACAATAACTATATACATGAATATATATTTATTTGCATATTGTTTCTCCCTCTGGTATGTGTACTTCTTGAAGCAAGTATAGTTTTTGTTTTCTTAGTAATCTCAGAATTTAGCACAGTTATAGGCACATACTAAGTTCTTAATAAATACTTTTTATTCATTTTCAGAGGAGGAGTCACTAGATCCTGGAGGGATCAAACAAGTCTTCCTATAGTATATAGTACATGAGCTATATTTAGAAGGAAGATGTAATTTTGTGAGTTGGAAGTGAAAACAGACTATATTCCAAGCAACTATACCATAATCCAGAAATAGAAAACAGACATTTTAATAGGGGAAACAATTGCTTTGGAGAGAGTATAAAAGAAATGTAATGAGATAATACTTTAATGCCAATGAGGAGATTTAACCCTTAACCCTTATGTGATAGATGAAGGGTTTTGTACTTTTTCCTAGAGTGAACAGGAGACCATTGAAAAATCCCAAAGGTGTGTGTGTATGTGTGTGTGTGTGTGTGTGTGTGTGTGTGAGAAATCACCATGTATTTATTTTAGGAATATCAATTTGATAGTTATATGGAAGAGAGAGTGAAGATGGGATATAGTCTGCAAGTATTGACACAAATCAGAGAGCTAATTCCAGTAATTCAGATTAGCAGTGAAGTGAGTCCAACTCACAGCAGAGAAAATATAAATAGAAAAAAAAGAATGAATATGAATGATGTTATAGAAGTAGAATCTATAACATTTGGTAACTAATTGTATATGTGTGACATATGACAGAATGATGGGAGTATCAAAAATGGGGCTCTTGGGTGATAGCTCTGATGACTGTATCCTCAATAGAAATGGGCAAGTTTGGAGGAGAGGTGGGTTTAAGCAAAATAGGTCAAGTTCCATTTTGAAGATGTTGCTTTTAAAATGTCTATGCATCAAATGGATTGATAAGTCTAGTAAGAAGTTGGCGATCAATAAACCAAACAAGCAATGAGCATTTATTACACAATTACTATCCCTCAGCCATGATAAGTTCTAGGTACACAAAGAAATATCAGTCTCTTTCCTTGAGGAAATTACATTTTATTGGAAGGAGAGGATATAGTCCCTAAGCTATCATAAAACTTTCCTGTAGAATATTAGATGTGAAATTTGAATGAAGGTAGGGGTTATAGGATCTTAAGGTTAAGGAGAGAGTACATTCCAGACTTTGGAGATAGCCAAGACAAGGAAGTTGGAGATGTAACGATGTTTGTGGGGAATACTAAAAGGTTTATTAGGTTAGATCCGAGAGTGCATGAAAGGGTATGAGGCATATATAATAAGTCCGGAAAGGCAAGTTGGAGCCATTTTGTAAAAGCCTTTAACTCACAGGTAAAGATGATTGTATTTGACCTTGAGATGAAAGGCAAGCACTGGAGTTTATTGATCAGAAGGACAGCATTATTGTTGTTTTTCTTCCCAGGTTATTTTTACCTTCTTTCTAAATCCGATTTTTCTTGTGCAACAAGATAACTGTATAAATATGGATATATATTGTATTTAACATATACTTTAACATATTTAACATGTATGGGACTACCTGCCAACTAGGGGAAGGAGTGGAGGGAAGGAGGGGAAAAGTTGAACAGAAGTGTTTGCAAGGGTCAATGTTGAAAAGTTACCCATGCATATGTTTTGTCAATACAAAGCTATAATAATAATAATAATAATAAAGAAAGGCAGCATTATCAAATTTTTCTTTAGGAAAATCATTTTCTCAGCATTGTGATTATAGAAGGAAGTAAGAACATAGAGAAGCCAATTTGTAATGTGGGATTAAAGCTCAGGAGAAAGAGCAGAGACCAGATTTGAAATTCATGTCTAGAGAGATGTCAACTTTACCCCATCACACCTGATGAGATCATCAGGATGTAGAGTATAACTAGAAAGAAGGGCCAGGGACATAACCTTAGGTGATATCTATATCTAGTGAACAAGTAGTGAATTATAATGAAACAAAGAATTGAAAGTAGAAATGACCAAGTATAGAGGAGGAAAATTAAGTTTTGAGAGTGCTACCAAAATGAAGGGGAAAGACAGTTTGGGAGAAAAGGGTGCTTGTTAGTGTCAAGAACCACAGAGAGCTCACAAATAATGGAAGAATTAAAAAAAAGACTAGTGATTTTAGCAATTAATAAATCATTGACAGTTTTGGACAGAACAGTTTCAGTTGAGTGGTCAAATCAGAAATCATATTAAACGACACTGGTTAGTTTGGGCCAATTAAAAAAAAAATACCCAAGTTAGCCTACAGATTTACTGTTATACCAATCAAATTACCAAGGGAAATCTTACTAGAATTGCACAAAATAACAGGATCTTAAAAGGTCAAGAATATCAAGGAAAATGATAATTATAAGAGTAAGAATAAATTCTCAAATTATTTTTAAAGCAATAATTATCAGAACTACTGCTAATGGAGGCCGGAGGTGTTCCTGAGGGGTAGCTTAGTTCCTAAGTAGAAAGAAGGTTCAGCTAATGCAACTGGGTAGAATAATTATTCCCTTGTTCTGATGCTAAAGCCCCTATTCTTTATTTCAGGACAAGTCCATTTAGCTCTGAATGGGGTTAAGAAATCAAAATCATTTGGATCTACTATTTATACAAAATCTATCAAAAATTTGGTTCATGCATGGCTCAACTCCTCTGTGAATGTTTAGCTCTGGGAAAATTCAAATATAATTTATACTTTATTTTCCACTAAGATTCTTATCTCTATTTCATCTTCACATGGCACAAAAGAAAATATCTTTCCATACAGCATAGGTACATTTATTTCATGCAATAGAAAAACAATTAAAATCAATGTTAATACTTGCAGCTTTGATTAGGGGATAGGTATCTATCTTCTTGTAGCTCCTCTGCTAAAGGTTTGAGTGACAAATTTCCTTCCAGACTAAAATCAAAGTCATCTCAAAAACTCTTCTGACTCCAACAACCTGAGGTTCATGAATTCATTCTGCAAATATGCCATCCAAGCTCCATCTCAATCAATGCTGTCTTATCCAGAGACTAGGTGGCACAATAGATTGAGTATTCATTTCACTTTGGGTCCAGTTTTCACTTGAGCTCAAATTTTACCACTGATCATTTTAGTGACTGGATTCATGATCCAGGCATAAAGAATAATATTATAAACAGATTAGAAGAACATAGGATAGTTTACCTCTTCAATCTGTGGAGGAGGAAGGAATTTGTGACCAAAGAAGAAATGAAGATCATTATTGATCACAACATAGATAATTTTGATTATATTAAGTTAAAAACTTTTTTGTAACAAACAAAACTAACGCAGACAAAATTAGAAGGGAAGCAATAAATTGGGAAAATATTTTTACATTCAAAGTTCTAATAAAGGCCTCATTTCCAAAATATATAGAGAATTGACTCAAACTTATAAGAATTTAAGGCATTCTCCAGTTGACAAATAGTCAAAGGATATGAACAAACAACTCTCCAATGAAGAAATGAAAACTATTTTAAGTCATATGAAAAGGTTTTCTAAATTTCTATTGATCAGAGAAATTCAAATTAAGACAACTCTGAGATACCACTACACACTTCTTAGATCAGTTAAATTGACAGGAAAAGATAATGATGAATTTTGAGGGCATGTGGCAAAAGTGGGACACTGATTCATTTTTGGTGGAGCTGTGAATGAATCCAACCATTCTGGAGAGCAATTTGGAACTATGCTCAACAAGTTATCAAACTGTGCATACCCTTTGATCCAACAGTGTTATTACTGGGCTTATATCCCAGAAAGATCTTAAAGAAGGGAAAGGGACCCTCGTGCAAAAATGTTTGTGGCAGCCTTTCTTGTAGTGGCAAGGAACTGGAAACTGAGTGGATGCCCATCAATTGGAGAGTGGCTGGATAAATTATGGCATATGAATGTGATGGAGTATTATTGTTGTGTAAAAAATGACCAGCAGGATGATTTCAGAGAGGCCTGGAGATACTTACACAAACTGATGGTAAGGGAAATGAGCAGAATCAGGAGATCATTATACACAGCAATAACAAGATTATATAATTATTAATTCTGGTAGACATGACTCTCTTCAACAATGAAATGATTCAAACCAGTTCTAGTTGTTCAGTGATGAAGAGAGCCATCTACACTCAGAAAGAGGACTGTGGGAACTGAGTGGGCATCACAACATAGCATTTTCACTCTTTTTGTTGTTTATTTACTTTTTATTTTGCTTCTCTTATTTTTCTTGTGCAGCACGATAATTGTACAAATATATATATATACATATTTTGGATTCAACATATATTTCTATGATGTTTAACATTTATTGGATTACTTCCCATCTAGGAGAGGGCGTGAGGAATGAGGTGGGGGATTAGAATGCAGGGTTTTGCAAGGGCCAATGTTGAAGAATTGTCCATGCATATATTTTGGAAAACAATAAGCTTTAATAAATAAAAAAAAGAAAAAGCTATTACTAAAGAATAAATAAATAAATACACTCAAGATAAAAAAAGAAATGAAAAGAAAAGATTTGTTTACTTATGTGGGTTGGTAAATACATGTACACACACAGACCTGGATACATATCTATGTCTCTCTATTTAATACTAGCTAAAAATTGTGGAAAATAAACTAGTGATACATCATAGTTAAACAAGACCAAAAAATCAACAGGCATGGCAATCTGATTCACAGAACATAAGAATATAAACAATTGTCAAAGACTTCTTTATTCCATTAAAACTGAGGATGGAGGAAGATTCACGATAAGAAACAGGACAATTAGTTTCCAAAAAAGATGTACATTTTTCTGAAGTAAGGGAATCAATTCAGTGATTTCAATGATCTGATAATGGTAGAATACTGCAAGGTAATGAACTCCTTGGTTTTATGTACTATATCTTTCAATGTACCTTAAAATGCTTTTTAGTCCATCATAATTACATTTATTAACTTCAGCCTTACATTCTAGCTTATCAGGATCATTTGGATTTAACCCTCTGTCTCCAATATATTAGCTGAGTATATGCCATTTGAAAATTTATCTTTATGTCATTTATTCCAGTTCATAATTAAAAATTATTAAAGAACACAAAGCCTGGGGTAAACCAAGAAAGAACTTCCAGGGTGACACGGAATCATTAATGACTTCTTTTTCGGTTTGAGCACTCCCTAAATCAAACTCCCGAATTATGTAGCTTATAGCATTAGCAGAATGCAGTAGAAAGTAAACTCTTTGAAGGCAGACATTATTTTTCAACCTTTTAATTCAATGGGCCAGCATTATGCCTGGCCCATAAGTGTTAACTAAATGATTGTTAAATTGAATTTTTAGAAGATGATCATGACAAAGCTTGCCAAGTTTTGCTAAAATCTGGGCAAAAGTGTGTCTATAGCCACCTTCTGATCTACCAGTCAATAAATCTAGACAAAAAGAGAAAAGATGCTAGTTTTAAAATGGCATATTCATGATATAGCCACATTAGCTTTTGTGAGTCCAGCTTCTTTTTCTGTGTGTTCATTAAATGCCATTTTAATAATGAGTTCTCGAATTCTGGTAGGAATAACATTAGCTTATATTTTGTTGATTGCCATTCTTTAGACCTATAGTATCTTTCTGGTCTTTTGTGATTTTTCAAAGATCAATAGATCAATGTTATTGGGTCAAATACAAAATTCTGGTTTCCTCAGTACCCTAATCACATGCTTTTCTGTCAATACTCTGGGAATTCAGTAGGGTATAACATCATGAGCTCATCCAGAGCAGCTAGGTGTCTTCTTATTTTATCTTAGGTTTCAACTCCCTATTAGATATCTTTGTACTGTTTTTTTTCTGTTCCATAAATTAATGTCTTTGAAAGAAGAAACTAGCAAAATAAATTTTCATATTTTTTGCCTTTTTCTCTATAGTGTTTCAGTTGTCCTGTCCTACCTGACTAGCAGTCCTGTCCCTTCTCTACCCATAACACACACACACACACACACAGAGAGAGAGAGAGAGAGAGAGAGAGAGAGAGAGAGAGAAATCAGCACAAATGAGCATCTGTAAGTTGCTTGGAGCTTTAGTTAATGGTTCACTTCCCAGAAATTCTTCAGTTCTTGTCTTAATTAAATCTAGTCTCACAGCTTGGTCAATCATCATTATCCATGGAATTGGTTGGATGCTTACCACCCACTGCTGAAACAAAATATCTTCTATTATCTATATAGTATTTTATCCTTAGTACCTCTTTGTCCTTGTTTTTAGTGGTGTTGTCATTTACAGTATCTTTATAATTAAAAAAATCTTAGGTTAAATTAAAAATCATTCCCTTAAGACTTACCATACCAGTTCCATTCACTATCAAGTCAAATTTTTGACAGACTGTGTTTATGTGACCCTAGTTAAGTCACTTGAATTTTTCATGTTCTAAGCAACCTTCTAAGTTTGTAATTTAAAGAGAAGACCCTGAACAACACTGGAAAAGAAAATGTCCTCATCTAGTGGTTCCATAAACTAATTCAATGAAGGGACCAGTTCATATCCCTAGCTTTATCCAAGGATTTATTCGTTGAGGAATATTTAACAACTGATTCTCTGAAAAAAAAATCAAAGTTCCCATTATAGATGTTGAAGTTTAAGTATATATTATTGGACTTCCAGGGGCAGATCCAAGATGGCAGAGTAAAGGCAGGAAGCTACTTAAGCTCTCCCAGTTTCCCTCAAAAAACACATGAAATGAAACCTCTGAACAGATTCTGAGGGAATGAAACCATTCTCCATAGATAGATTGGAAAAACATCAAGAGAGGTCAGTCTCACTGGAGTTAAAAGGGTGTTCAGCCCAGCTCAGGTAGACTCTGGGAAAGCTAGTGAGAGGGTCTTAATACAGCAGATAAGCAAATAAGACCCTCAGTCCTGGCTCAGTAGAGGAGCAAATCAGTGGAGTAGCTTCCAGTACTAGCTCAGAAGGCAAACACTGGGAAACTAGGTTGTTTCCTGAAAAGAACAGGCAAAGCTACCCCTGCAAACACAAGGGACTCTTGTGCTCAAAGCCAAGTTTCAGAGCTGCACAGGAAGTTTGGAAGAGTGCCGCCTTCACCCCAGGAGCAAAAATCAACCATAAAAGCAAAAAAAGAGGAAATATCAAAAGAAAAGGATAAAAAATGAGCAAGAAAGAGAAAAAAATCACAAGCATAGAAAATTACTATAGTGACAGGGCAGACCAAAACACCAACTCAGATGAGCACAAAATGTCCACAGAAAAAAAGTCAAAGAGTCATATGAATTGGCCCCAAGCCCAAAGAGACTTCTTGGAAGTGCTCACAAAAGACTATAAAAAGCAAATAAAAGAGATAAAAGGAAAAGGAAATAAGAGATATGCATGAGAGAGTTAACAGCTTGGAAAAGAAAGGGAAAAAGTTGTCTTAAGAAAACAATTTCTTAAAAAGCAGAATTAGCCAAATGGAAAAAGAAATACAAAAGCTAACTGAAGAAAATCACACATTAAAAACTAAAATGGGGCAAATGGAAGCTAATGACTCTATGAGAGCAAGAATCAGTAAAACAAATTTAAAAAAAATGAAAAAAATGGAAGGAAATATGAAATGCCTCATTGGAAAAATAGCTGACCTGAAAAACAGGTCCAGAACATGACCAAAAAAAAAAAAAAAAAAAAAAAAAAAAAAGAGCCTGGATAGCATTTCTCAAGAGATTATTATGGAAAATTGTCCCAATTTTCCAGAAACAGAGATGGAAATATGCATTGAAATAACCCATCTATCACTTTCAGAAAGAGATCCCAAAAAGAAAGCCCATAAGAACATTGTTGCAAAACTCCATAACTACAATTTCAAGGAAAAAATACTGCAAGTTGCCAGGGGAAAAACAATTCAAATATCAAGGAGCAACAGTGAGAAATACTCAGGGTGTGGAAGCTTCTACAATAAAGAATTGGAAGGGCTGGAATATCATTTTCTGGAAAGCAAAGGATCTAGGGTTACAACCAAGAATTTACTATCCAGAGAGACTCAGCATCATCATTCAGGGGAGAGGTTGGATTTTCAATGAAGTAAGAGACTTTCAGTCATTTATATTGAAAAAAACAGAAGTAAACAGAAAATTTAATCTACAAACACAGGACTCAAGAGAAATATAGAAAGGTGAACAGGGGGAAAATATATATTATTTAAAGGTTAAAC
The DNA here is from genome assembly GCF_902635505.1 of Sarcophilus harrisii. NCBI lineage: Eukaryota > Metazoa > Chordata > Mammalia > Dasyuromorphia > Dasyuridae > Sarcophilus > Sarcophilus harrisii. The sequence goes on from NC_045430.1 coordinate 16,695,863, forward strand.
TGTTTACATCCCTGGATGGAAAATGATATCTGTAACTCTTGTGAACTGTATCTGTCACTGGAGCAGACAGAGAGAAGCATCACATGGCCTGAAGGTGTGGTTGTGAATGGACTCTGGATATGATGACATCAAAGAAAGAGACATTAAGTAGTGGGAAAATGTCAGTACTGGAAAAAAGAGGAAAGAGGAGGTATAATGGGACAATTAGATCACATGAAGAGGTGCCAAAATCCTGTTATAATGAAGGGAAAGAATGGAGGGGGACAAGCATTGTCTAAAGCTTTGCCTCATCAATTTCAGCTCAAAGAGGGAGTAACTCAGTATCCATTTGGGTATAAAAATTTATCTAACCCTATAAGGAAATAGGAGGGAATGAAGGAAACAAAAGGAGGGACAGAATAGAAGGGAGGGCAAAAACACTAGAGGAAAAGGAAAGAGAAAGGGATAAGGGTTGATAGAAGATTAGATAGTGGCTGGAATAGGTTAAAAATTACTAAAATAAGGGAGAGGGTGGTAGGAGATAAATTAATGAGTAGAGTAGATTTAAAAATATTACAAAGGACAGGGTAGAAAGAGAGATAAAAAGTTTATACAAGGGAGAAAATAGGATGGAGGGAAATATAGAGCTGGTAATCATAACTGTGAATGTGAATGGGATGAAGTCTCCCATAAAATGGAAGCAAATAGCAGAATAGATTAAAAAAAACATATTTGACAGAGATATAGATACAGAGTAAAGGTAAAAGGTTGGAACAGAATTAATTATGCTTTAGCTGAAGCAAAAAAAAAAGATAGCAATTCTGATTTCAAAAAGCAAAAGTAAAAATAAATTTTATTTAAAACAGATAAGGAAGGAAAATACATCTTGATAAAGGATATCATAAAGAATGAAGTAGTAATAATACTAAATGCATACATAACAAGTGGTAGAGCAACCAAATCCTAGAGAAGATTTTAAGTCAGTTATAGGAAGAAATAGACAGCAAAACTCTACTAGTGGGAGAACTCAACTGTCTCCTCTTAGAATCAGACAAATGTAACCACAACATATACAATAAAGAAACTAGGGAGGTTAATAGAATCCTAGAAAACCTAGATATGATAGATTTCTGGAGAAAATTAAATAGGAACAGAAAGGAATATACTTTTTCTCAGCAGTTCATGGCACCCACACAAAAAGTGAGCATGTATTAGGGCTAAAAAACTTCACAATCAAATGCAGAAAGGCAGAAATAGTAAACACTTTCCTTTCAGACCACGATGTAATAAAAATTATATTCTAGAAAGGGGCAGGGAAAGATAGACTAAAAACCAATTGAAATTAAGTAATCTAATTCTAAAAAAATGAGTAGGTCAAAAAACAAATAACAGAAACAATCCATAATTTCATCCAAGAGAATGACAATAAAGAATGACAAGATCCAAAACCTATAGGATGCAGCCAAAGTACTTCTTAGGAGAAATTTTGTATCTCTAAGTAGCTGCATGAATAAACTAGAGGAAGAGGAAACCAATGAATTGGGCATACAACTAAAAAGGCTAGAAAAAGAACAAATTAAAAACCCCAAATTAAATACCAAATTAAAAAGTATATAACTCAAAGGAGAGATTAATGAAACAGAAACTAAGAATACTATTGAACTAATAATTAAAACTAAGCATTGAATTTATAAAAAAAAACTCAACAAAATAGATAAATCTTTGTTTAATTTAATTAGAAAAAAAAAGGAAAGAGAAAAAAAACACCAGCATTGAAAATGAAAAGAGTAAACTTACCATCAATGAAAAAAAAAATTAAAGTAATAATTAGGCGCTATTTTGCCCAACTTTATTGCAGCAAATCCTACAATCTAACTGAAATGGATAAATACTTACAAAAATATAAATTGATCAGATTACTTTAACAATCCATTTTCAAAAAAAGAAATTTAAGAAGTCATTAATGAACTCCCTAAGAAAAAATCTCCAGGGCCAGGTTTATTCAAAAGTGAATTCTATGAAACATTTAAAGAACAATTAATTCCAATACTCTGTAAACTATGTAAATATAAAACTATAAAATAACTAAAGAAGGAGTACTGTCAAATTCCTTCTATGACCCAGATACGGTATTGATACCTAACCCAGAAAGAGCCAAAATAGATAGAAAATTACAAACCAATCTCCCTAATGAATATTGACACAAAATTCTTAAATAAAATATTAGCAAAGAGATTACAACAAATTATCAGCAAGATAACATGCTATGATCAAGTGGGATTTATACCAGGAATACAGGGCAGGTTCAATATCAGGAAAACTATTATCATAATCAATTATATCAATAACAAAACCAACAGAAATCATATGATAATCTTAATAAATACAGAAAAATTTTTGACAAAATATAGCATTCATTCCTATTAAAACCACTAGAGACCATAGAGATAAAGGGAGTTTTTCTTAAAATAAGAAGCAGTATCTATCTGAAACAAATAGCTAACATTATTTATTATGGAGAGAAGATGGATGCATTCCCAATAAGATTAGGGATTAAAGAAAGATGCCATTATTATTCTTACCACTATTATTCAACATTGTACTAGAAATGTTGACTTTAGCAGTAAGAAAATACATTAAAAGAGTTAGAACAGGCAATTAGGAAATAAAACTATAACTCTTTGCAGATGACATGATGATAATACTTAGAAAATTTTAGAAAATCATCCAAAAACCTACTAGAAACAATTCACGGCTTTAGCAAAGTTGCAGCTTATAAAATAAAGCCACACAAATCATCAACATTTCTATATATTACTGACAAAGTCCATCAGCAAGAGATAAAAAGAGAAATTCCATTGAAAATTGTTGTAGACAAAATAAGATTCTTGGAGCGTACCTGCCAAGACAAACTCAAGAACTATATGATCACAATTACAAAATACTTCTAACATAAATAAAGTTAGATCTAAATAATTAGAAAAATATCAATTGCTCATGGGTAGGCTGAGCTAAAACAATAAAAATGATTATTGTATTTGTTCAGTGCCATGCCAATCAAACTGCCAAAATTTATTTTATGACCTAGAAAAAATAATAACAAAATTCATCTGAAAGAACAAAAGGTCAAGAATATCAAGGAAATTAATGGAAATAAATACAAAGGATGGTGGCTTAGCGGTACCAAATCTAAAACTATATTGTAAAGCAGCAATCATCAAAATCATTTGGTACTGGCTAAGAAATAGAGTAGTGGATCAGTGGAATAAATTCAATACACATGACATAATAATCAAGGACTTTAGTAGTCTAATATTTGATAACCCCCAAACTCTAGCTTCTGGAATAAGAACCTCATTATTTGACAAAAATTGATGGGAAAACTGAAAAATAAAATGTCAGAATTTTGACATGGGCCTACATTTCATATCCCAGAACAAAATATTGTCAAAATATGTACCTGATTTGGGCATAAAGGATGATGCTATAAAGAACTTAGAAGAGCAAGGGATAATTTACCTGTCAGATCTTTGGAGAAGGGAGAAATTTATAAGTAAAGAAGAGCTAGAAATAATTGTGAAAGGCAAAATGGACAATGTTGATTACATTAAATAAAAAAAGTTTTTATACAAACAAAACCAACAGAAATAAGATTAAAAGGGAAGTACAAAACTGGGGAAGAAATCTTTACAGCCAGTGTTTCTTATAAAGGTCTCATTTTTAAAATATATAAAGAATTGTGTTAAATTTATAAGAATTCAAGTAATTCCTCAATTGATAAATGATCAAAGGATATGAACAGACAATTTTCAGATGATGACATTAAAGCCATCAATGGTATATGAAAAAAAAATGCTCTAAATTACTATTGATTAGAGAAATGCAAATTAAAATAACTCTGAGGTACCACTGAACGCCTCTCAGATTGGCTAAGATGACAGGAAAATAACATGATAAATGTTGGAGGGAATATGGGAAAACTGGATAATAATGCATTGTTGATGGAGTTGTGAAGTGATCCAACCATTTTGGAGAGCAATTTGGAACTATGTTCAAAGGGCTATAAAACTCTGCATGCCCTTTGATCCAGCAGTGTCCTTTCTGAGTCTGTTTCCCAAGGAAATAATAAAGACAGGAAAAGGAACCCATATGCGCAAAAATATTTGTAGCAGCTCTTTTTGTAGTAGCAAAAAAATTAGGAAAATAGATGCCCATTATTGAGGAATGGCTGAATAAGTTGTGATATATGAAGCTAATGGAATATTATTGTTCTATAAAAATGATGAACAAGTTGATTTTTAAAAGGCCTCAAAAGATTTACATGAACTGATGCTGAGTAAAACAAGTAGAACCAAGAATACATTGTACAGAATAACAACAAGAATGTGTGATGACTAACTATGAAAGATGTGGCTCTTCTCAGTGGTTCAGTGATCCAAGGCAATCCCAATAGATTTTGGACAGAAAATTCTATCTGTATTCAGAAAAATAATTAAGGAAATTGTAAATCAACACATGCTATGTTTACTTCTTTTTTCCTAATTTCTCCCATGCTTTTTCCCTTTTGCTCTAATTTTTCTCTTCCAACATGATTCATAAAGCAATATGTATTAAAAATTTTTTAAATTACATTATCAACACTTTCCTAAATTTAGAATATCAACAAACCAACTAAGTAAGTCCCAATTACGGCTTTTGCCAATTTCTCAAGGTAAATGCTCATTCCAAAAGTTGCCTCTTGGGAGCACGTTTGAGCTTGTTCCAGCATACTTCTCTCCCTATTCCTCTTAATATAATAGAGCATGCTCTGTGTGTGTGTGCATGTATGCATGTGTGTGTTTCTGTGCATTTCTGTGTGTACCCGGAAAATAGAAACACAAAAATGATAAATGACTGACCCATAGTCACACATCTAATAAATGTCTATGCTGTGATTTAAGTGAAAATCTTTCTGATTCCATATTCAGCATTCTTTGCAGGATACCATTCTAACAAATTGAGAAGGAGCCCAGAAACAAAACTGAAAGAGGCCTTGGAAGCCATCTAGCACAATCCACCCATTTTACAATGTGGAATCTGAGCTCACAGAGGTGATTATTTAACCAAGGTCACACAGATAGCAAGTGTCTGAATGTAAACGGAGATCTTCCAAGTCCAAATGGAGATTGGAAGCAAGTTTTTCTCAAAAGAGATCATCTTGCTCTTGAAATTCCCTGCCCATTTATAATCCTTCTTGGAAATTAGTGCCATGTGAAATGACACTTTTGAGGTGGGTTGTGTGAAATTCTGTATAACCTCATGGGGAGGGGCCAGGAACATCAACCAAGCAGAACCAGATTATAGCTCAACTGTCAGGTTGGAAAAAAATCTTTCCTATTTTGGACAGATTGTTTGCTGAGGATCATTAACCATTTGGGACGTATTGCTGTTTTTTTTTTTTTTAAATTACTTTCCAACCCAGCAATATGAAAATGAAGTCCCATTATGACAAAATAATATTCCATTCCTTATCAGAGACGAAGCCTTCAAATCTGATTAGGAAAAAGTGGTATCTTGGAAGACATTAATATCAATTTAGTCTTTGGGAGCTGGCTAAGCAGGAAGAAGGAGCCCCTTTACCATAGACAAGCAATAAGATAAAATCAGCTAGTTTTAGTTATTGCTCAGTCAGAGATTCCGAATGGAATAAGGCCTTTTTCCTTCCAAAGAATCCTAGGCTTTCAGAATGAGAAGGCACCTTTGAAAATAAAAAATTGAAGCAAGCAGAAAAGATAAGATTTTAACCAAGGTTTTCTGTCACCAATTTTCATTGCCCCAGCTGCTTCTCGGGGTTTAGATACGGGATATGATTGAAAGAGAGGGATCTGGCACCAATTGACACTCATGGGATCATAGGTTTAGCTCAGAGACCAAAATAGTGCAATCCTTTCATTTTTTAGTTGAGGAAACTGAGACCTAGCAAGACTAAGTAATATCCAAGGTAACAAAGCTGGTTTTATTACTCGGGTTTTATAAGCTGAGATGTCCCCAGTTCACAATTCCAATTTGATTCAGTTTTTTCATGTTCAGTGTCACAATCTGCTCATTATGAGCACACATCTTTTAAATTTTTTAAAAAAATCTTAAAACAATTAATGGCTCCAAGAAGCTGTAGCATGTGCAGTGGCCACTTCCTGGTAGATCTTAGCAGATGGGCTAAACCAGGTTGTGGGTAACTGACAGGCTCAAACTCATTAGTGAGTTAGGAAGATATCTTCTCCAAGCGTATAAAGATTTCCCTCAAGGAATGGGCAAATGAAAACAATTAGTTTCAATGTCCATGAAGGTAGAAGCAGATGCTATGGAATCTTCAGAGCTTTGTCAGACCTGGCCATTACTGATGGTCTTGAATTTAGAAGACAAAAAAGACAAAGAGCCATTGGACTTTGATGATTTTGGAAGAGGGAGTGAGGTTGACAATTTTTTGTAACTTATCCAATTCATGTACAAGTCAAGACATCACCCCATCATGAAAATGAAGGCTAAACAATAATAATAATTAGGATTACATGTGAATGTCCCCATAACTGTCCAAGCCCTATTCTACCTATTCTATTTAGCTTGGTAAACTCAGCCCTCATGGATTCTATTATCATTATTATTGAGGTTATTCTCAAATTTACTCATTCAGTCCTAAGCTCTTTCCTTATTTCTTGCATCTCCAAATGGCTGTTAAACATCTTGAACTGGATATTTATAGATATCTTAAACTGAACACGGCCAAAATTGAATCCATTCTTTCCCCTTTAATGCCTTGTCTTTTCCTAACTTCTCAATTATTACTGAGGATACCATCATCTTCCCAGGTGCTCAAGCTCACAACATAAATGTCATTTTTCAATCTTCACTTTCTCTCACAAGAAAACCACGGCTGTGGTTTTTAAAAAATCTGTTCAAACTCTGGGCTCTACTACTTTCTACCTATTGACACTGGACAAATTACTTCCCCAAAACTCATTTTCCTCTTCTTTAAAATAATTAGGGCATTGGATTAAATAACCATTTATGTAACTCAAGCTGTGTTCTAAGTTTCAAAATCAAGAGTAGTAGCAGATCAAGTGATGGTATATGAAGAACCCACTCTAAGTGGTATTTATGTTTTAACAAAAGATCTTTAGAGGATAAAAGAATTTAAAAAGTCAAAAAAATTATTTCCTGATCATAGAATCATTGAAAATAGCTTTTGGTGTTTCTTAGGAAATCCCTAAAAACTTCTCACCAGAATTACCAGCACTCTTGACAGCACTGACTTAGCCAAGAGGAGATTTGCATTCGAATAATTACTCAGCCAAAAATGTAATTATGTGACCTTGGACAAATCAATTTCCTTTTAGGGATCTGAGTTTCCTCTTATTCAAAATGAGGGAGCAGGATTAGATATTGTGTAAGGTGGCTCTCAGCTCAGATATTTGAATTCTGATATTCTAAGATTCTGAGGTTCTCTGACAAATGTGAGTTTTCCTTGCTTCAGCTAAAAAATAGAAATGGCCCTTCTAGAATCATGATGAGAGGAAAAAAAGCAAAGGGGAAGGGGAACTTACGAATCCATACACAATGAATTGCTGGACTGAGAATATGAGAGAGACAGATATATATATATATATATATATATATATATATATAGAGAGAGAGAGAGAGAGAGAGAGAGAAGGAGAAAATAAAGGAGGTAGAAAGGAAGAAAGAATATACACACATACACACAGAAAGACACACAGATGTGTGTGTGTATTTAGAGAGAGAGAGAAGGAGAAAATGAAGGAGACAGAAAGGAAGAAAGAAAAGAGAAAGGAAGAAAAAAAGAATATACACACAGAAAGACACATATATGTGTGTGTGTGTGTGTGGAGAGAGAGAGAGAGAGAGAGAGAGAGAGAGAGAGAGAGAGAGAGAGAGAGAGAGAGAGAGAGAGAGAGAGAGAGAGAGAGAGAGAGAGAGAGAAGGGGAAAATGAAGGAGACAGAAAGGAAGAAAGGAAGAAAGAAAAGAGAAATGAAGAAAGAAAGAATATACACACAGAAAGACACATATATATGTGTGTAGAAGGAGAGAGAGAGAGAGAGAGAGAGAGAGAGAGAAGGGGAAAATGAAGGAGACAGAAAGGAAGAAAGGAAGAAAGAAAAGAGAAAGGAAGAAAGAATATACACACATACACACAGAAAGACACGTGTGTGTGTATATATATATATATATATATATATATATATATATAGAGAGAGAGAGAGAGAGAGAGAGAGAGAGAGAGAGAGAGAGAGCTTTGTTTACTTTCTGTTCTTCAAGGCTCCTCTCAATGGTAACATGAAGTACCCTATAATTCCAATAAACTTAATATGTAAGGAATGCATAATAGGGTTTGATTACCTCTTCTCTTCACTAAGGGTCAGTGAGAGAAACTATAGAACAAAGCAGGCATCATTCTGAGCCCCCATTGCCCAGTCTCCATCTCCATAACAACATGGTATTCCTGCCTCCCTCTACCAGTCTTCTTGTGGAGTTTTGTTTTCATGTTTTGGTTCCTTTCCTGCTGATTGGAGAACTTCTGTTGCTATAGCAACAGAATGCAGCATTTTACTCGGGGAAGCAAGTTTTTATATGTTTCTTGATGTGTATTCAACTATTTCTTTTTAGTCAGACATGAGGGTGCCTGTGAATGTTTACATGGATTTGAGTGTGAATGAACATAGTATGTATGTGCTTATAACTGCATGTTAATTCTCTTTTGTATGTTACTGTACGATTGTATTTAATCAGGGATTTTGCATGACTCACGTATATCACAGAATTTGAATCAGAGAATCACAAAATTTGCAATCTATCCACCCTAACAAATACACAGCAAAATTCCCAACTATAAACAAGTTGTTTCTAGCCTCTCCTGGAAGATGTAGAAGGAAGGGTATATATCAACTTCTCTCTAGGCAGTCAAGTTCACTTTGGTACGACTCTCATAATTGGGAAATATGTCCTGAAATCAAGTCTAAATTTGTCCCTTATCATTTCCATCTATTGATCCTAGTTCTGATTTCTAGAACCAAATTGGAAAACTTTAATATGTCTATAAATTGTGAACTTTTGAAGAAATAAATTCAGTCTTCTTTTCTCCAGGCCAAATCATTTATTGTTTAGTCATATGGCTTTTCGCCATGATTCTTGCCTTCCTCTGCATGTAATCCAAAGCTTTAATATGTGTATTATATATATGATACTCATAATTCTTAAACTTCGTCACCAGGTCAAGATACTAAACTTCACTTAGAATCTTCCTGAAACATGGCAGTCAAAACTGATTAAGTCCTCACACAAGTATAGATTTAAAGGAGAACTCTTTATGGACTAGCACTCAGAAACACGGAGCTTAAGTGATTTAGCCCTGGGTCTTATAGTTAATAAATTCATGATATAGGATTTAAATCCAGATTTTATTCCAAGCCCAACATTATATCCTTGTTTCATGTTAGCACTTAAAAAACCAAAACCAAATTCAAAGTTTCTAGAAGTACTCTAGATGTCTGATTGGAGAATGATGACTATGATCTCTTTAGCTCTGGACACTACTCCTTACTCTTCAATGCTTTGTACCAATTTTATGTTTATTTCTTTACCTGTATGTTCTTTATCCCCAGTGGCAGCTAAATTTGGGGAGGGGGGCAGGGATTTTTTCATTTTTGCTTTTGTTTTTCCAGGATCTAGCATGGTACTGGCATGTGATTCGTAAATCCTTGTGGAGCTAAATTGACTTGTATCTTTGAAACAATGGGATTGTTTTGATCCTGGGATCATCTTGCTTAGACATGTACCCCAAGAAGGTCAATGAGAAAAATAATGATTCCAAACATGCAAAAAATGTGTAGCATTACCCTTTCCCTTTCTTAAATAGGAGAGAACTGAAAACAAAGTGGATATCATTCAGTTGGGAAATGGCATAGCAATCTGTGGTATATGAATGAAATGGAATATTATGATAAAATGTAAAGACTACAGAGAAGAATGGGAAGCATGTAAATGAATGCACAACATATAGTAAGAAGATTTTGGGAAACAATGTATGCAATTAGTGGAAAGAATACAACTAAATCTCCTGCTACTTAATGGGAAATTATGACATTTGCTTCCAAAGAAGCAATATGAGATTACTCCCTTCTCCCATTTTATTGCTGCTTAACTTTTACTATGTAAAATTAAGTTAATTTTTATTGATTTATTTCTAGACTACTGGTATTTTATTACCTTTTTTTTCACTAACACTTTTTGTTTTCAAAACATATGCATGGATAATTTTCAACATTCCTTCTTGTAAAACCTTGAATTCCAATTTTTTCTCTCCCTACCCCTCAAACCCTCCTCTAGGTGGCAAGTAATTCAAGATATGATAAACATGTACAATTCTTCACCGCCCTTTTTTCAGAGGAATATATTTATAGATTTGGAACACTTCATAAAGTGTCTGACCTGATTGATGTAATGATTAGTTTTGTTAAACTTCCCTCACATCTTTCTTAATCCTTGTTATAAAAATGGATTTGGGGGGAAGAGAAGAAGGGATAAATTGGAAAATGAAGGTGATGAAAACAATATATTAATAAAAAGTTAAATTCACTAAAAATAAGTCCAAATTTTATTAAAAATGAGATGAAATGACCTCTACTGTCCTTTCCAGTTCTGTGATCCTAATAAGCTTATAATGCTCCTTCTAGGACAATTGCCAAATTTGCAGGTTAACTGCCAATTGACCTTCTGGAAAGTATAATAATAATGGCTAACATTAGCATGTTACTTTAAAGCCTTGGGAGAGGCAGGGTGCTTAGCAGACATCTTTGAACTCTCCAGAAATCTGTGAGGTAGATAATATATTATTATTCCCATTTTACTGTTGAGGAAACTGAAACTCAGAGAAGTTAGAGAAGGCACCCATGGTCATACAGTCATTAAATGTAAAGGGAAGAATTAGAACTCAGGTATAGCCTGATGCTTTTTTTTCCCCCATTACACACTGAGCAATGAGCACCAGACGCAGGAAGCTTATTATTCCAATTCTGGGTAGCCTCTCAATGACACACTGATAATGTGTATGTGCAAGTAAGGGATGGAAGGCAGCAATGCTCTTTAGCTGCTCTGTTTGTCTGAAGTATTTGGTAGTGGGCAGAACCCTAGCAGAACCCATAAAGTCTGGGAAATCCAATTTCAACTTCATGAAGCTGTCATTTTTCTAGGAGAGAAAAGTTTTGAATCTTGAATTAGACTTCCTATTGCCTTTTCTTTTTTCTTTTCTTTTTTTTTTTTAAGGAAGAAGTGTGCAAAAGTGTTGCTATGAGGCACGGAAGATGAGAATGATGTTGGCTTTATCTCAACTCAGCTCTTGTCCGTTCTCTTCCCCCACCTTTCTTCTCCTTTCCCTTTTTGCAATTTTCGATCTCTCAGAAGTGGATTGTCTCTCCTGACAGTCTTTGGAGATAGAATTTCTGCCAGAATTAGGGGAAGGATATCTATTAGATAGATATAGTACCTTATCACTGGCTTTTCTTCTTCTCAGACTGGCTACACCCTCCTTATCAAACCTTTCTTTCCCTGCTCCCACTTCTTCAACTCATCAAATTTCTCTTAATTTTTTCTCTTCTCTCCCACCTCAAAGGTTCTCTATACAAGATTAGAAAAAAGAAGAAATCTGCTTGGAGGTCTCAAGGAGCATTTGGAGTCTTCCTTTCTTTCCAAAAAATAGCTAAATCTCTCTCCTTATCCATTCCCTCCACACTGGTTCCTTTTCCTGATTTCTCTTGACTAGGAGACCAAAACTAAGCTCCTGCAAAAGTTCATGGCTGACCAAGCTTTCTTTAGTTATTATGGTGGTCAGGGAAATGGGATAAGCCTAGTCTGCCATTCTAAATCAGGTCCTAAACCAGGGGGAAGAAAAGAACTGGATTGTGAGTCTGAAGACAGGACTTCGAGTCTCAGCTGGATGGATCATAGGTTCAGATCTGGAAGGGACCAACAGAGGTATCTAGCATAACTCCAGGAATGGGAATCTACCAACATGACTAAGTAGGGATGATTTGGTCCAGACTATTGATCAGCACTGGAGTCAGGCTTATGAGTGGCTTATTGTATTTCTATATAGCTTAGGCAAGAGAGAAAGATCCAGTCTCAAAAAAGAGGGAGGAGTTAATAAAAAAAAGAATCAGAATATAAAACAAAAGAAATGAAAATATAAGTTTGGAGAGAATACTTTTGCCTTGGTTGCTTTTTTTGGTGGGGAGAGTTAGTCAAAATTAAGTCAAAATTCATTATTTATTAAGTACCTATTTTGTATCAGACACTATGCTAGGTGCTGGAGGGATAAAGATATGATTGTATCAGGAAAGGCTTCATGAAGGAAGTGGCACCTGACCTGAATCTTAACGAAAAAAATATCCCAAGAAGTAATGAAGTTTAGAAAAGCCCTCTGGTATAGTGGATAGCAGGGGGTGCCTACCTTTGAATTCTGTGTGACACATACTGGCTGTATAACTCTGGGCAAACCATGTGACTTCATAATGCCTCAGTCTACTCTCTAAGACTATTAGTCATGGACCAGGTGCTGATCTGTACTAGGAGAGTTTCCTACAGCAATAGAATTCCGTGTACTCTATAAGAGAAAAATGAAACCAATGGTGTGGAAGGAGAACATGGCTACTGGTCTAGCTTATCAAAAATGGTGGATTTATGAAAGGGAATAGTATGAAATAATTCTAGGAAGATAAATTGGAATTAGATTATAATAATACATTGAGAAGTTTCTGTTTTGTATTATAAACAATTGGGACTCAGTTAAAATTTTCCTCTAATTTATCTGTGTATTAGGAGCCCTTGTTTGGCAAATGGGTGCATTATGGATTAGAAAAGGAAGGGCCCAGAAAGCAAGAAAATCAATTAGAAAGCATTTTTTTGCAAGGCAGTGACTTGCCCAGGGTCACATAGCTAAGATGGGTTAAATGACTGAAACCAGATTTGAATACCAGACCTTCTGACTTCAGGGCTGGTGCTCTACTCAGCGTACCATCTAGCTGCCCCAAGAAAGAACTTTCAAGAGTTTAAGATAGAAGTAATGAGATTTGAACATATACGTTCATAAGATGGGAATGATCACTACAGTACTTGACTTGGAATCAGAAACATCTGATTTTAAACTCTGACTGACATTAGTTTATGTAGCCCTAATTTAACCTGTCCTGGCCTCAATTTCGTCATAAAAATGGAGAATGATTTCCAAGGTCTGTTCTGCTGAGATTGGAAGGATGAGATGGGGGAGGACATGTAAAAGTGGGGATTCAAGCCTAGGCCATTAGAAGATGGTGTTTCCATTAATAAGAACTGGGAAAAACATGTTTAAGGCAGAATTGTGCAGACAGCCCATGCTGCTCAAGTCACAGGATCTAAGGTCATAGATTTAGATCAGGAAAGGCTTATGGAGCTTATCCAATTTAATTCCCTCCTTTTACAGATGACTGAACTAAAATTCAGAGATTTTCTGTGATTTGCCCAGTGTCTCACATGTAGTGTGTGAGATAGAATTTGAACCCATTTTCATAAACCCTATTCATTATAACATGCTACCTCTTGAGACAAAAGAGCTGGGATGAAATCTTGTCTTCATATTTACTACCTGTATGACCTTCCATAAAATCACTTAACCTTCCTGTGTCATCTGGAAAATGACCAGTTTGGACTGAGTGATCTCTGAGGTCCTTTTCAGATATCTATGATTCTAAATCAATTCTTATCTCTAAATCTCATCTGTAAAATAAGTGAATAGGACAAGATAGCCTCTGATGCTCTTTGAACCCTTTGATCTCATGATATTTCTGGGCCTGATTTCCTCATTTTTGTATTAAGTTGATTGGACTCGGTCCCTAAGATCCCTTCCAACTCTAGTCTGTAATTCTGGTATCTTAATTAATATTATGAAAAATAATTCAGATTACATAGACACTCTAAAGCAGGGGGCCTCAAACTTTTTAAATAGGGGACTAGTTCACTGTCCCTCAGACTGTCGGAGGGCCAGACTATTTTAAAAACAAAAACTTTGTTTTGTGGGCCTTTAAATAAAGAAACTTCATAGCTCTGGGTGAGGGGGATAAATATTTGTCCTCAGCTGCTGCATCTGGCCTGCGGCCGTAATTTGAGGATCCCTGCTCTAACGGATAGAAGGGAAGTCTTGAGAAACATCCTTAAGGGATTTTAGGAAGATCATTAGCCAGTGGAGAGAGAAAGGAGAGAGCTATGACATGGAACACAGGCATTCATAGGTCTAGAACTGCAAAGGACCTTGGAGAGCTCCTGATTCAACTTCTTATTTTACTGATAAGAATAACACAGCCTTACATAGTTGAGTGATTTTCCTAAGTGAAGATTCTATGTAAAGAAACCACACCTGGATTTGAACTGAGGTCCTCTGACTGCAAAATGTTCTCTTGGTTTCAGGTCATCCTCTAGGGAACAAGTGGTATCTCGTCCATTTATAAGTTGCCACCATAACTTACAGATAGGGTCATGGAAGTCTAAAAAGAATAATTAAATACATATTTTCTTTTTTCAAAAATCTTACTGAGTGAGTCAGATTAAAAACATGATGATCCCACAGACTTCCCCATGGAGAAACTTCAGTTCTATCTTTGGACTCAACTGAATCCTGAGGGGATGGAGAATTACTTTCAAACACCCTGAATCTACAGGGCAAGATGCAGCCATGACAACAGGAGGAATGAAGCAGAGGCTCCCATTTTGATTTTTAGCTCCTGAAGCTGTGCTGAGTGTTTTACACCAGCAACAATCCTCTTTATGGCTGATAGCTCATCTATCTCAATCAAAATGCGTCCAAGTGTTTCTCCCAGCCCTAGAAAATGGGTAAATCTATCAGCTCTGGTTTCTCATTTTCCCAGTGCAGTGTCCACCAACCCAAAAGAACTGTACCAAGCCATAGAACTGACCTCCCAGCAATCCTTGTTTCCATCACATGCTAGACAAAAATAATGTTTACAGGTCCTTCTATTGTACAATTTTAAAATTCCAAATGATCCATCTTTTAAAGTGTTTTATTTACAAAACATATGCGTGGGTAATTTTTCATCATTGACCCTTGCAAAACCTTCTGTTCCAGCTTTTCCCCTCCTTCCCTCCACCCCCTCCCCTAGCTGGCAGGTAGTCCAATACATGCGAAATATGTTAAAATATATGTTAATTTCAATATATGTATATATATTTATACAGTTATCTTGCTGCACAAGAAAAATTGGATCAAAAAGGAAGAAAAAACCTGGGAAAGAAAACAAAATGCAAGCAAACAACAACAAAAAGAGTGACAATGTTGTGTTTTGGTCCATACTCAGTTCTCACAGACGTCTCTCTGGGTATAGATGGCTCTCTTCATCACTGAACAATTGGACTTAGTTTGAATCATCTCATTGTTGAAGAGAGCCATGCCCTTCAGAATTCATCATCTTATAATCTTGTTGTTGCTGTGTAAAATAATGATCTGGTCCTGAAATGATTCATTTGAGAGTGGATAACATAAATTGGTAGTGGTCCCAGTCAGTGTGGTCCTGGTCTTCCCTCTGGCAACATTCAGTAGTATGAGGACAGGACCAGAGAAGGTGGACTGTGTTGGGGATAATTAAGAGTAGGAGTTTAAAAAAGGATAAAATACCAAAAGAGAAGAGGAGGGGAAGAATTTCAGAATAGAAAACAGTTGTTTTTCCCCAATAGAATATGAGCTGGGGTAGTTTCATTTCTGTATTTGTGTTCCTGGCATCTTGCAGAGTAAGTACTACATTTAATAAGTATTTGTTGACTTGATCTGAATATAATTATCCCATTTAGCCTTCATCACCAACAGCAGTCAGGTGGTGGAGTGGAGAGAACACTCTACTTGGAGTCAGAAAGACCTCAGTTTGTAATCCTAGCTCAGATACTACTTAGTTAACTTAGGGCTGCCTTTTTCTTATCAGTTTCCTCATCTGTAAAATGCAAATAACAATAATACTTAATTCACAGAATTGTTGTGATGATTAAATTAAAGAGCTGATATTAAGTATTTCACAAATCTCAAAATGCTATGTAAATGCTAGCCATTGTTAGAGTACTAAGAAATGAGCAGGACAGAGAATTCTAAGTAGGCCTGAGGGGGGGGAAATGATAGCAGATGAGAAAGGTTACTTGCTTGTGCTCCCAAGTAATCTCAACTATAAAACTGTTTTTTGTTTTGTTTTGTTTTGTTTTGTTTTTTAAGGGGAACAAAGAGGGATAACCATTTCAGTGGAGTTGCTTATGAACTCATGAAAGGGACTTTATGTCTACCTTTTCACAATAAAATCTAGAACAATTTTACTGATGAGTAACAGCATTTTTTCTGTCTTAATCTTGAAAGATGTTCATATTCATGGATTTATTCCTTCAACAAATATTTACTGAGTCCTTATGTAATAATGCTGGAGAAACTGAGGCAAGATAGAGATTAGAGAGTTTTTAATATTTTATTTGAAAGGGAGAGATTTTCTGGGGGCATGCTTCCCCCCTAGGGCTGATGTCCAAAGCATCTAGCAACTAATGTGTGTTTCCCATGAAGTATATAGTATGGCTCAGCTACAGGGGCTGAGTCAGAGCACTGAGAGCGGGAATGGACAATCAATCCAGTTCTGACAGGGTGGGAGGAGACATCAGACATTCTGAAAAGTTGGGATAAAGGAGAACAATGACAGGATACGGGGTAGGACCATAAGTTCTAACAAACTGGGAGTTAAGGATATGTCCAGCTTAGAGCCAGGAAGTCTGGATTCCCCTTTATCTTGAGTTTATGCATTTACAATTTATAACCTTAGAGTAAATAGCCCTGAGTTATGTCTGTCTTAATGAACCAGAATGGGGGTTTGCAACTAAGGGTATTGAGGCAGAACAATTAAGGAAACTGAGGCGGGACCCATTAGGGAAACTGAGGCAGAATAATTAGAAAAACTGAGTCAGGACAATTAGAGAAATTGAGTCAGGACAATAAAAGAGAACTGTGGCACAACACTTTTTAATTGCAGTGCCCTGTCCTGGGTGTGTTAGGGATTACAAAGAGGATGTGTAAGGTACTTGCCCTCCTGTAGGAGATTACAATAGAAAGGGGGGATGTGATGAGCATGGAAATCACCTTGGTTCAGGTGGGACATGTCTCATGCCCATGAGAAACTTATCAACTAAGGGTTTGTTTCCAGAGGAGCGAAAGCTCCTGACTTGCTCAGAAGGAACACTGTGTTCAATTTTGAACAGCACATTTTGGGGAAGGAAACTGATAACCATGAGAACCTTCAAAGCAAGGTCATCAGGAGAATTATGTCATAGGAGATGACATAGGTTGAAGATATAGGATAGGAAGATAAAGCAGAAAAAATAGAAGTTCTTAATTGGGTTATTAAGATGGGAAAAGACTTTCATGGGACCTGAATTTGCCCTTCACTGCCTATATGGTCATGGGCAAATCACTTCACCTTTACAGATTTCCTAATCTGTAAAATGAAGGAGTTGGACTGAATGACTTCCAGTATCTTTTTATGACCTTGTGATGCTACCTGGGTAACCTTGGATAAGCTACCTCTTCTACCAGATCTTTAGATTTATAATATTTCAGAAGAGGAAATTGGACTCTCTCTCCTCCAAGGTCTTATCCAGCCTTAAATCTTTGCTCCTGAAATCTTAAATGTGATTCTCCACTCTACCAGGACAGCTAAAATGCCTGAAGCCACACCCAAAACAACCTTCCACCTTAACCATCCCCCCTTTCCTCTCCAACAGTGAGCTCTGTTAGTTGATTAGGAGTACAGGAATTTTCAGGGGTCTCACAGTTATTGTCTGGCAGAACTACGGGAATATAATTAAACTCAGCAATTATTCCTTGTAGTCAGCACTGATAAATCTCTTTAACATTTTCAGAACATTTTAAATATGCCATCTCATTTGATCGCACAATCTATGTGATCTCACATAACTATGATAAGAGGGTTCTATTATTTTCTTCCCTTTATAGACACTGAGAGGTTATTTGATTTGGGTAGGCTCACACAACTAGTAAATATTTGAAGCAGGATTAGAACTCAGGTCTTCCAGGTGTCAGGCCCAATTCTCCATGCATTGTATCTTTTAGTTGCCTCCTGTTAAGTACTTATTGTGTGCAGAAAGTAATAGGTGTGGAGGCACTAGAAAAATTGCATAATTTAGCTAGGATACCGTCCTGTGGAAATGTGGAGACAACTTCCCACTCTTTCCAAAATGTCAATTCCTCTATTGGCAAATCTGGACCTGGAATCACTGTGCAGAGGACCAAGGTTTCATGGGAGGGGGAACATACAAAGTCCACCCCATCCCTGTTATTTTTTGCAGGACTGGGAAGAATCCTCTTTTCCTAATTTATTGGAGATTGTTTTATAAACTCTTTTTACTGAAGGCAAGTTATCAAATGTCAAAGTGGGTTTTAGAAATGCTAATGAATGGGTTGATTGACAGTTAGGAAAATAATGGAGAGACCTCAGAGATGTGATGGACCAGTGAGCTCCATGCTCAGATGAATAAACTGAATATGGGGAAGAGGAAGCAAAGAGAAAAGAAAATAGAGAGGAGTAGAAGGTGGGATGATTTCGTAGAGAAAGCTCAGTGTTAGGGCTCTCAGGAGGATTTTACCTGATACCGGAGAGACATGTTATGTAGCACAGGTTTGAAAGCACTTTTGGTCAATAAGCATTTAGTAAGCTCTTCCCAAGTGGCAGCTACTGTGCTAAGTACTTGAGAAACTAAGATACTCAAAAACTCAGTCCAAGAGCTCAAAAAATTCAGATTGTAATAAAGGTACATGATTTAAATAACCCTGCATATCTGGAATATGGCATATGGAAGTGGAAGGTTACTTCAGAGGGAAAGCACTAGAAACTGAGGTGGACAAGAAAGACCAGGGAAAGATTCTTCAGGGGTGCTCCCCCCTCCCATGAAACCTTGGTTCTCTGCACAGTGATTCTAGGCCCAGATTTGCCAAAAGAGGAACTGAGAATATATAATTTGAGCTACATCTTGAAGGAAGTCAGGAAAACTGGGGGCAGAAGTAAGGAGTAAGAGTATTACAGGATTAGCGTTCATCAGTGTCAACTCATCAAGTCAGGAAATGGAGTGTCCTGTGCCAGGAAGAGCAAGAAGGTCAATGGCACTGGATAGTAGAATGTATGTGGTGGTTGTGGTGGTGGAAATAAAATAAAAGATGGCTGCAGAGGTGAGGGAGTGGGTTGGTAAGTGATTTTAAAGGCAAACAGGATCTGATAGTCAATTCCAGAAGTGGTAGGAAGTCAGTGGGGTTTACTAAGCAGGTGGAGATATCAGGGTCAGTTCTACACTGTAGGAAAATCACTTGGGCAGTTGAGTGTGTGGGGGGGTGTATTTGAGGCAGGGAGAATAAATTGTAAGTTTTTTAATAGCCTCAGCATCAGGTCATGAGAACCTTTGTCAGGGTAGAGGTTTTATGAGTGGAGAGAAATAATATACAAGAGAAGGTGTGAAGAGAATAAAATACCAATAACTGGCAATGAAGACATGTGTGAAGTGCAAGTGAAGAGTGGAAGATGGCCCTGAAGCTAAGTGGTAGGGAAGATGATGGTAATCTTGACTGAAACAGGAACCTTGGGAAGACACTAGGCTATGGTGGGGAGGAGAAGATGAAAATTGTATTTTGGACAAGTAGAGTTTGAGAGGCCTAAGTGCGGCATCCAACTGAAGATGTCCAAAAGAAAGTTAATCATACAGGACTGAACTCAAGAGAGAAAACAAGAGAGAAACTCTTGTGCAGGGTAATTGGAAGGACTTATGAAAGGTAGAGATCAAATCAGTTCATTTCTGGCTTTTAGGTCATGAAATCAATAACATCATTGTTCTCAGAGATGGTGTATAAATCTAGCCTCCCATGACTGTACTAATCAACCCTGTAACTTTCCAGACAAGAAAGTGAATTACCACTCTGTTCATTTAGTCTCTTTCTATTAATAAGTAAACTCATTGAGGGCAAGGGAAGTTTTTTTTTTTTTTTTAATGGATTAGAAGTGGAAAAATGTTTATAGTTTAGTTGAGTCTGAACATTTTATTTAAAAATAAAGAAACCAAAACCACAAAAGGGAGAATAATATATCTAATAACTATATACTAATATATGCTAAATACTATATACTAATATATATATAATTAGATATATCCAGAAGAGATAAATGATCACCTTAGAGGGGGAAAGACAAGAAGCTGAGAGATTAGGAAAGACCTAGTGCACATGACAACTTAGCTATATCTTCAAGGAAGTCATGTATACTAAGGTATGGAGGTGAGGAGTAGGAGCATTCCAGGCAGAGGGACAGTCTGTACAAAGTCAATGATTAATTTGCAGAAATGTTATGACCTGAATCCTAAAAGAGGCCTTTCTTCATCCCCCTCTCTTCTTTTGAAATCACTATGTAAAAACAAGGAAGGCCAGAAGGAAATTCGAAAAAGAAGAATGCCTATGAAAGTTATATATTGAAATTGCTTTAAAAAATAAAAGCAAGCCATAAGCATTGGAGATTTGTGGTGCCCTGTGCAATCCTATTTTTTCTGTTTGACTTTGCAATAAGGAAATGCTTTTAATTTTATTTGATAAATAAAAAAATTAATAAAAGAAATTAGTTTCTATGAAAAACATGAAGGATAACTATCTCTCAGAATTTTTTTTTTTTTTTTGCAAAGATACAGAAAAGTGAGTGTGGAACATTACATATGTAAAGAGCTGAAATTCTGAATAGTTGTACTGGAATCAGACAACCGAGCACTTAAGGCTAATTACCTATTGGACAATAACTCTATTAGCATATTAGCATATGCTTGGGAAAATGGCCCTTCTCACTATTCCGTGCTGGCTCAATCTTTTGGTGTACACAGATAATTTTAGGAGGGATTAGGGGGTGGAGTGAGACAAGCCAAAGTCATTTGGAGGAGGAAGAGGAGAATGGAGGTTGTTGGAGAGCTTATGGCAGTTTTGTCCATCCCCTTCACTTTTCTCCCTAAAGACCAAGGACTTTTGCTTATCCTGACTCTGGCTGATTCTGAGGTCTCCAGGGAACTAACCTGGATTTCACATGCATATGATGCCAGATTTTTAATTTGTTTTCTTTTTTCATAATTGTTATAAAGAATGGCTTTGAGAAGGAGAGGAATACTTTGGGAAAGATATGTGATACAAAAATAAAATATATTAATGAATAATATTTTAAAAGATATAATAAAAATAAATGAATAAATAAAATTTTTAAAACAATATGACTATGTGGCCAGCATTACTTTAACATACATGTCACCTTCTTAACTTATGTTCATATTGTATTTCCTCAGTATAATTTCCCTGGTACCTCCCATGCCCTGGATATGTTGTTGTTCAGTTGTTTCATTCATGACTTTCTATAATCTTATTTTGGGGTTTTCTTTGTAAAGATACTAGAGTATTTGCCATTTCCTTCTTCAGCTCATTTTGCAGATGAGAAAATTGAGGTAAACAGGGTTAAGTGACTTGCCCAGGGTCACACAGTGTCTGAGACTAGAATTCAGAGAGAGGTTTCTTCCTGACTCCAGGCATGACACTATCTTCTGCATCACCTAGGTTCTCTGCTTGGAACATTGTAGATGCTTAATCAATTTTTGTTGTATTGAATTAAACTGAATTTTGAGGCTGGGGACCTAGGTTAGAATCTAAACTCTACTATTGACTCTCTGTATGGTATTCAGTAAGTCATTTTATGTCTCTGACTTCTAAGGTTTCTTCTAGGTCCAGATCAATAACCTTAGGATCCAGTTTTTTTAGGAATTGACTTGAATTGCATGGATGAAGGGGGTTCACAAACTGATCTTCTGAGTAATGATCTTCAGGGCAGCAGAAAGAGCAGAATGCCTAATTCCAATCCCAGATCTTCTACTTCCTGTCAATGTTATTGTGAGTGACTTACTTCAACACAGAATCTCATTTTGCTCCTCTGTCAAATGAGAGGTTGCATTAGATAATCTATTTATAAGATCTCTTTCAGCTCCCATTCTGTGATTCATTTGACATGTGAAATATTTGTACTGAGAATTGCAATCAGTCATCTTCCTCATTTCTCAAGAGGACTAGGAAAGGAGATGGACTCCAACCCTAGTATAAGGAATGAAAGTCATAGAGAGAGAGGAACTTTCCTTGAGGAGTGCTGTTAAACATGAGAATGGGTTATCCAGGGCCATTGCTCAGTCTCTTTCTTTTGCTCGCATGGGACTGAATCTCAGTTGTTCATGATGTAGCCTTGACTGAGTCTAGAAGGATAAGCGCCTTTTCTACTCAAGAATTACAAGGATCCTGAGAGCAACTGAAAGAGTCTATTACATGTGAAATGTCTGTATTGGATAGGATGATCAGCAATAAACTTGACCAGGTCTTCCTTCAATTACATCATAATCTAATAAGAAAAGATAATTTTTGTGACTAGCTGCATCTCTGTTAATTGGCTTCTGTGGCCAGGCTGTGGACCAAAACCTTCTCAGACTTTAGATCCCCCCCCACCCCCGCACACAGTCCAATAGAATTGTGACAATTAATACATTTGTTAACAGTCTTCAGGCAGACATAGTAATCTTTAGTCTTTTATTATCAAACTTTGACATAGTTGAAGGAAGAAATGGTCAAATTCAAGGGCTAAGACATGGAAAGAATAAACTTATTTTGTATCACTCTGTGCAAGAAGAAGCAGGAACCAGAATTTCAGCTTAAGAAATATCAGTATCATAATGATATTTTTAATAATCAAAATGAGATGGTTTCTCTTCTCCTTAGGTACTTCCAGTGAATTTCCATCTACTAACATCCTTTTAGCCTCCAAAACCCAACTCAAAAGACACTGTTAATTTAATTGTGCTTCTCAGATCTCTCTGTTGGAACTGATCTTCCCAAATCAATGTTGCAGGGATTGTGGAAAGACAGGCATACTAGTGTATTGTCAATGAGGAATTTTGAATCAGTACAACTAATTTGGAAGCCAATTTAGAATTATGTAAATAAGGGTACTAGAAACACCTATACCCTTTGATCCAAGATTCTTTATTAGGTCCCTATCTCAAGGAAGCTATTGATAAAAAGAAAATCCCCATGTACACAAAAACATTTCTGGCAGTACTTTTTGGGATAACAAAGAATTGGATGCAGTGGGATTTTGAATTGTACTTTGGTGCAGATAATATATTCTTATTTCTATCATATTTCATTTAATCAAATGTTTGATAAACACTTATTACCTGCCAGGCAGCATACTAAGTGCTTTGAATCTTTTTTGTTGTTCAAGCAATTTGGGTCAAGTGACTTGCTCAGAGACACATAGCTAGTAAGTGTTAAGTGTCTGAGGCCATATTTGAATTTAGGTCCTCTTGACTCCAGGACCACTACTCTATCCACTGCACCATTTAGCTGCCCCTGACTTAGTTTTATAATCTGATGTCATTTATGTTTTCTTTTATTTTGTTGTTAAATATTTCCCAATTACATTTTAATCTGGTTGGGCAGCACTCTGGAATATTGAAGGCTACATTCATCCTGGACAATTGTGGGCAGATGACTATTAGGGTTTTTTCCCAGTTCTAGAATTCTATGATTCCTCAGACCAGAAGAAATATGACTATGGGATGGAAACTTATAGTTGCCGAGTCTCATTTTTCTCATCTATACAATAGATCTAATAATATTTTTACTCCCTAACTTACAGAATAGTTACGATAAAAAAAATTTTAAACAGCAAGTGTCCAAGTAAAATGACCTATTATTGTCATGAGAGCTCTTGAAATGGAAACATCATGTCATGTTACAAATGAAGTTGAAGAATCCTGCCTTTTATCTGATATAATTTATCTGAATTTCTGACCCTTGCCAATTGTTGGTTCCTCTTTTCACCAAATTACCTTGTGGTTTTAAAAAATTTATGGATGTAATATGTATATATATATATATATATAATTTATGGATGTTATATATATATATATGTCTATGTGTGTGTGTATGCATACATACATAAGTGTGTGGTTCAGTATTGTCTCTTCCATGGATTAAAAGTTCTTTCAGGCTAATAACTATTTTAGCACAGTGCCAGGCTAATATACTGGGCGCTTTTGAAATGTGTGTGAATTTATTGACTTCCCAAAATGAGCCTATGACAAATGCAGTTTTATGTTTGTTTTTCTCTTTTAAAATGTAAAGTCACTGGGGATAAGTTGTGCCTTACTTTTCATATTTGTAATACTGGAGTCTTAGCCCAATATTTGGCATAGAATAAAATGCTTAATGAATATGTTTCCCCCTCCCCACATTTGCTTCTTTACTCATTCACTCATTTATAGATTCAGAGAAACTCTACTCTTGTATATTTTATTGTTACATGGAAAACAAGTAAATGCTGATTTTTGTGAAATGGGGTTAAGCCTGTGCTGACAACTCCAAGAGGAGCAAGTCCCATGGAAAGGTCAGAGATTAATCAAATGGCAAGCAAGGTCTGTGGAAGGAAGGAAAGGCTTCAGGGAGACACCACACATGGCTATAAATCAAGAGATGTTCTACTGACAAGGAGAGAGGTCAGTTATCCATATCAATTCTCAGGGAGAGAGACTAGGTCAGCAGATTTACATTTAGAAGGAAAGGTTGATATCAAAGTATAGGAGGAATGGTTGTCATTTCAGAGGTGAACAGCTAATGCAATAGGGACAGTGACCTAAATGGCATTGGAGAAGGGAGATGGGAGGTTTTTGCAAAAGCGCTTCAGTGATTTGTACCTTTTTCAGTTGTGGACTCTCCTTTCAAGCATGAAGATCAATTCAATTCAATTCAATTCAAGCATTGGCAAAAAAAGTTAATGTTGCAGATAGTATCGTCAGGCCACAAGAGAAGGCTCTTTTCCCCAAGGCTCTCTAGATATAGCTCTCTCTGTATCTGTGTCTCTGTTTTTCTCTTTTCCTTCCTCATTCCTTCCCTCTCTCTCCCCCTCCTTCTCTCTTTCTCTTCTTCTCTCTTCCTTATTTCCCTTCTTCCTTTCATCCCTCCCTTCTTCCCTCCCTTGCCCCTTCCCTTTTTCCCTCCCTCCTTCTCTCTGTGTGTGTCTCTCCCTCTGTGCATGTCTCTGTCTGTTTGTCTGTTTCTCTGTGTAGTGGCTGGATATATTAGATCACATGTGCTCTAGAAGGTAGCTTTTCCATTTGGTTCTCATTCTAGATCATAGCAAAATCTTTGAGCTGAGGGAATAGGGGAGAGAGATGCCTCTGAAACAAGCAGAAATACAAATACTCACTTGGATGGAATATAATAATAAGATAAAGGCCTAATCCAAATGTTTCCATTTCCTTTCTTCTGTCTATGGACACACTTATACTAAAAGGCTTGGTATCCAGAGAGCTGTGGGTCAGGGAAGTCTCTTCATTCTAGATCCAGAATCCAGTCTACAAAATGCAAAATAGCCACACTGTACGAACTTGACCTTATTGAGAAATGTCATACCAAGTAGCTCTGGATGAAACAAGTGCCAGTTTCAGGAAGTCCCTCCTCCTTCCTGTAACACCAGTTTTTTTATTGTTTGCATGATAGGGAAGTAACACTGAAGAAGATCCCATCCCAGCTGACTACATACTTATTGGACAACCTATATATACAATTTTCATCCCCTTCTCTTCACAAGTATTGCTAATGATTTTATGGTGACCATGATCATCACTGACTAATTATAACTGATTATTTTCCTCTTTTTCCCCCCAAGATAGAATGAATTATAAGATGTATTGCGTACAAGCCATAGCCATATAAGTTACTGTTGGCAAACAGCAGCATTTTCCAAACCATGTCCAGGTTGTAGGGAAAGAAGCCTAGTAATATCTCTGTTCTATGTAATTTGGAGAAATTGATTTCTTAACCATATGGGAAAGGGGTGAGAAGAAAGGAAAAGAAACTTAGTATGTACATGTTATGCTTTTTAGATATTGTTCCTTGATGAAAGCTGTTTAATATTATGAACCATGGAAGGTCTAGAACTGATGATCTAGAATCTCAGATATTCCTAGTTTTTAACCTGGGAAAGAACAAGTGAACTAGACTGATAGTATATCATTCAAGTCCCAAATTACAGGTTGGTGGGATCCTGCAGGATAAGCATTTTTCCCCAATTTTGACAATGCATCTTATATAAACTTTGTAGATGGAACATGAGTTGGTGCGATATTTGAATAAGAGGGTGACAGGCTGGATTATATTTGGGAATTTACAAGGTGCTTTTCCAGTACTCACATATTCCTCCCTGATGAAAAAAATCCCATTTTTGAATAATCTTCTGCTGAAGCAAATTATTCTGCTGAATCACAAAACACCAGGAGCATAAGTGATAGGACCCAAGTGGCACTTGAGAGGCCATGGCACTCTTTGTTGTTCAGTCACTTTAGTCACGTCCAACTCTTTGTGATCCTATTTAGGGTTTTCTTGGCAAAGAAATTGAAATGGTTTGCTGTTTGCTTCTCCAGTTCATTTTACAGATGAAGAAACTGAGGCAAATAGGGTTAAATGACTTGTCCAGAGTTACACAGTTAATAAGTATCTGAGGCCAGATTTGAATTTAGAAAGAATTTAATAACTCCAGGACAGCGCTTTATATCCACTGTATCATCTAACTGCACTATAGTTATATTAGCAATGGGAATTAATAAGCTACTGCATATTAGCAACAATGACTTTACTTAAGAACATTCATTAAAAATATTATCAATGGAATGTATGATTTAAAAAGGAGGAGAACAGATCACATAGGGAGAACCAAAGGTCATGGATGGACAGCTTCACTGTTGAACTTGGATGCACAAAATATTAAAATACCTAAAAGAAACCTTCAGAGTATTGCCTGGATAATCTGGAAATTTTATGGAAGGACAGCCTCAGAAGCACACAGGATGGGAAAGCATGCCTGAATTATGATCTTCACTATGGGTATCAATAATATGAGCAGAGATCTGTCAGAATGTTAGAGTGTCATGAGTCCATGCCCCAAGTGAAAGAATATAAATCATTGCATTAAAATGATTATTACTTTAAGATTATCTAGTTAGTAAGTGATGGAGCCTGGGTTTTGACCTCCAAATTCAGGACTCTTCCTACTTCACCAAACTATCCCTCTTACCTTACAACATTACCCAAGTTTTCTATTAATGAGATCCCATTGAATTGGACTGTGTAAATTAAACCTTATCTTATGGAAAAAGCAATAATAAATCAGGTAACCCACTAAAATGGAAGCATCTCATGGCAGATACTAAATAACTCTGATTCTCAGGTATTCTGTTGTGTGTAAGTGGGTCTCACTGTACACTCTCCAAAAAGAATGAAAAAGCATTCTTTGAAATATGTAACAAATATGAGAATTTTTAGAACCTAAAAAAGTCATTATTCCAGGAAGACAGAAGCAGTTTGGCAAACAGATCTCATGCTGGGATGGCCAATGAAAAAGCCCTTTCAGCCATGAACCTAATAGAAACAGATAACCAATCAAGATGCCCAGTAAGAAATAAATAAGGTTTGCCTAGCTTGTTGTGGACAACACAGAGTAGAGAAATATATCCCAGGGAGCCCAACAAGCTTTCAGCAATGAGGCTAAATGGCAGAGAGCCAGTCATTTCAGCACTAGGCCAGTGGACAGTGTTCAGATGGGGCTGAGATTATGGAATGGCTGCAGGCCAAACTTTTTGACTATTTACTTGACTTACAACTTCCAGCTGTTTTCTTAGAATTCTAGCAGAGGATCAGGAGAGGGCACATGCCATAGAAGAAAGATATCAGATAATATGCTGTGTTAGAAAGAGCTGAATTTGAAATTGAAATTGTTTCTGCCACTTACTTCTTATGTGATCTGAAGCAAGAGACTTCATCTCACTGGATTTCAATTTTCCGCACTTCAAGTAGTTGACCACTACTTTTCCAACTCTGCAATTATGATCATATAATTCTAATATGAAAAGCAATGTGGGGCAGTATCAAGAGCAGTTGTTACAGAGCCAGACAACAATGATCCAAATCACAATTTTAAAGTTTACTACCTACCTGACCTTTGGCAGGTCATGTTACTGAACATTCTTGGGCCTTAGAATTCTCATCTGTAAAAATGAAAGAAGTAGACTAAATGACCTCAGTGGCTTCCTATAATTCTAGTTCTGAGGACCTCACTAGAAAGATCTTTGAGATGTTCTCCAACTTTTTCATTTTATATATGGGGGAATTGTGGCTGAGTAATTAAATGACTTCAACAAGGTCATGCCCCACAGTGAAGGAAATAAGTATGCCAAAAACTGAACTTGGATTTTCTGGCGTTAAATCCAATTTCCCTTCAGCTCCTCCTAAGCTGCCTCTCAGTCATTTCACCTTTATGTACTTTAGCTTCCTTCCTTGTAAAATGAGAGTTGCATTAAGTGATCTCTAAAGTCCCTTCCAGCTGTGTAATTCTATATATGATTCTATATGATTCTATAAATACTTACTTTACCACACTGCACTGTTATGAGGAAAGTGTTTTAAACTCTAAATTGATATATAAATATTAGTTCTTATGCCATGTGCTTCTTATTTAAGAAGACAAACCTATGCATCTGGAGGTGGGAGAAAACTGGAAGAATTTCACCTTTTTGAAGGTTGGAGAAGGATAAATTCATTTGGAAAACACCTTCAACTAACTGAGATCTAGATGTTCCTTTAAAATTTTCCTCACATATCACTCATTTCTGTCAACACCATCTCTTTCTAACAAATCTTATTGACATTACTCCAGAAGAAGTTGGAAAACAGCCATTCACTAAACTCAGCGCTGTAGTGAGTCCAAGCCTTGGACAAGGAATGTGCTATAATCTGAGTAATGCAGGTCAATGGTTTGCATATACAATAAAGGTATATTTTGGTACATTGGAAAACCATTGGCTGTGGGATCAGAGGAAGATCCAAACTGAGTGTAAGCAGAGTACATTATTTTGAATTAATAAATCCATTATGTGAGAAAATAAGGAATTTTTATAAAAGAAAGGAGCTATCTCAGAATTAAAAGGGAGCAATTCTGAGGATTGAGAGTCTTGCTGTTGAAACAAATGTGTGACATTTTTCAACATACTTTGAGATGTGATAGAAAAGAAAGATATTAAGAAGATTCGTTGGCCATTTATGTGTCTCAAAGAAGACCAAAACTGAGGGAAGCTCAAGATGGGATTGACTCTGCAATTACTCCAACTTCCATATGTTTGTCTTCCAAAAGCACTACTGCAAATTCTGTTTTGTTTCCAAGATACTTTAGGTAGACTTGAGTTTCACCTCACCCATTAAGGGTCAGACGTTAACTAGAGACAAAGTAAAATATAGAATTATTAAGAAAACTGAAAAGTTAGAGAAGTTCGCAAACTGGACTCTTCAATCCACAGGTTGTGACTGAATTCAGAATTTTTCATGTAAAATAAAAATCCTAAAAGGCAAGAGAAGGAAATCAACTGGATCATGAAAACATATCATATCGAACTACTATAACATGTTGTTATACTTACTAGCTTTGTGACCTTGGGTAATTTATTTATACTTCCTGGTCTTCAGTTTCTTGTTCTGTAACATGAGGAAGATGCTCCCAATGGTCTATCAAGTCCCTTCCAGAACTGAATCTATGATTACATGTGCTTGATAAATGTGTGTTTATTTGAATTTAATTGAAAGATGGTGTCATCATGAAGCATATCTTCATGGTAGTAAAAGTCGTGAATATAAGTTCCCAATATAGTATCTACTAGTTTTGTAACATGGGATGACATTTAATGTCCCTGAATTCTAGTTTTCTTAGATATGAAGTATTTATAGTAATATTTGCTCTCCCTATGTTTAGGATCAAGAGAAAGTGGAGCCCAGTTTTAGGGTCTTTAGCTGTTACTCTCCAACTCTAGAGCAAGGAAAATCACAGGAATTGGACAATATAGACCATATTGTTCATAACAAGAACTATCTTGGAAAAAAAATAATTTTTATAGCTTTTTATTTACAAATTATATGCATGGGTAATTTTGCAGCATTGACAATTGCCAAACCTTTTGTTCCAAATTTTCTCCTCCTTCCTCCCACCCCCTACCCCAGGTGGCCGGAATACATGTTAAATATATTAAAATTCAAATTAAATACAATATAAGTATACATGCCCAAACATTTATTTTGCTGTGCAAAAAGAATCAGACTTTGAAATAGTGTACAATTATCCTGTGAAGGAAATAAAAAATAGGCGGACAAAAATAGAGGGATTGGGACTTCTATGTAGTGGTCCATAGTTATCTCCCAGAGTTCTTTCCTTGGGTGTAGCTGGTTCAATTCATTCTGCTCTATTGGAACTGATTTAGTTCATCTCATTGTTGAAGATGGTCATGTCCATCAGAGTGGATTATCATATAGTACTGTTGGTGAAGTACATAATGATCTCCTGGTTCTGCTCATTTCACTCAGCATCAGTTTATGTAAGTCACTCCAGGCCTTTCTGTTGGAAAAATAATTATGTATGGATTATAATGTAGTCTGGTGGAGATGACTAGTAAGACCACAGATGATTTCACTGAGGTCAGAGATGAAAAATAGCCCCTTAGGAAGTCTTGCTTATAAACACTGGTCTCATCCATACTATCTGTCTCACTTGCATGGAATTGTAGAAGTCTGAGATTCTTAAAAAGAGACTTATGACTAAGTTGACTTCTGGGCCTCTCCAAGAGTATGTCCCATTGGTATCTGATATTCAATATGTCTAAAACTAAATCAATTATTATTCTCATTAAATCTACCTCTCATGTTAACATCTCTATTTCTGTTGAGGATGTGACCATACTTTCAGGTTTTCATTTTCACCTCATGTATCCAACCAAATATCACACACTTTTGTTGTTGAGTCATTTCAGTCATGTCCAACATTTCCATGATTTCTTGGCAAAGATACTGGAGTGATTTGCCATTTTCTTCTCCAGCTTATTTTACAGATGAGGAAACTAAGGCAAACAGAATTAAGTAACTGCCCAGGATCACAATTAGTTATGTGTTTGAGGCCAGATTTGAATTCAGGAAGTTGAGACTTCCCAATGCTCGGGCTAAAACTTTACCCATTGTGCCACTTGGTTGACCTCCACAATATCTCCCACATTTGTTCCTGTATTTAATCATACCACAACCAAACTTATTCAGTTTAAAGCACCTTCCAAGTGGGCCATCACAATATGGCTCTCCCTATATCCAGCCGTTCTTCCTCTACATAGTTGGCAATTGATATTCTTAGAACATAGATATGACCAGGCTGCTCAAGAAGCTTTTGCCTTGAGGACAAAATACATACTCCTCTATTTCATATAAAAGGCTTCCACAATGTAATTCCAGTTTGTCTGTATAAGCTGATTTGACATCACTCCTCTTTGTGCATTCTATGTTCCAACTCCAACTGGTCTGTTTGCTCTTATTCAGACATTAAAATTTTCCTGGAGTTCTAGGCGATAGCTCAGGTTTCATCATATTGCTCTTCTGCTCAAAATCCAACAGTGACTCCCCATCCACCTGAGGAATTGAAAAGGGGAAGCATGATGGAGCAGAAAGAGCTTTCAAAGGACTTGATTTCTGATATATTTTAGCTGTGTGACCCTGAATGAGTCATTTTGCCTTTGGAAGTCTCAGTTTCCTTATCTCTAAAATGAAGAGTTGGACTGGATGACTTCCAAGATCCCTTTCAGTTTAAAACCTGTGTATCTATAAATAAAACATCCCCTCTTAATTTACCCATTAATGGTCCTTTATAATGTGATCCCATCTCTTTTCCCCAGCATTATTTCATAGCATTAGTCCTCTTGCATTCTATGCATGAGCCAAATGGGATTTTCTATTATAATTCTACTCCATTCCAGTTCTACATCTTTTACATCCCATTCCCCATACCTAAAACAGATAACTTCCATCCTAATCTCCCCCTATTAACATAGACAACACTTTTCTTCTCCTCCTTTAAAGATCACCTCAAATGAAATCTTCTCTATGAAGCTTTCCCCAAATTCTATCTCGATTGATTCTTCCTGGCTTTTCCTTCCTAGATTCTTCCCTTGGATCTCCTCTATATCCTTAATAACTCTCATCTGCATTATAGTTATGTGTATATACAACCCATCCTCCCTTCTATACTGTTATCTTTATGGTCATGAATTATGGTATTATTGCAATGAATCTGAAGCTAGGGGATTGCCATATTTTTCCCCAAGTACTACATCTCCCAGAAGACTTTAGGGCAGAAATGGGATTTCTAAAGGCCTCTCTGGAAAAGGGACATATGTACCTGGACTTCAAATGTAAATATTGGAGAAATTGAGAGGGAAAGAGGAAAGTCACTGACCTGGAGATCATTTGCATGAATCTGGAAAGGGGGAAATAAGCTCTGAATAGTATGGTAGATGTAGTTCATGGGGTTGGGGTAAGTATACAAGTCTCCCAGATATATGTTATGTTCTAAATTTCAATTTCCAACCCTCAACACAGTTACTTTAAAATTGAACTAAGCAGATAGTTCACTCAGATTGACCTTCCTACTCCATCATGGTAGTAGCATGGGATCATTTATAATCACATTAGATCAGAGATTTAGAGATCAAAAGATCTTAAAGGTCATAAACTCACAGGATTATAGATTTAGGATTGGAAGGGAATTTAGTCCATTGAGTTGAGCTCTCTTATTTTTATGTTAGGAAATCAAGTTCCTAAGAGTTTAATTGACTTGGTCTTGCCACAAAGGAAATAATTATCAAAGGCAGTATTCAAACCCATGTCCTTTAGTTGTCTTGTACTATACTTTTACTATACTAAACTATATAGTACTATATTATACTCCACTTCACTCCACTCTACTTTACTACTATACTATACTGTTGTCTCT
This sequence comes from Sarcophilus harrisii, assembly GCF_902635505.1. Lineage (NCBI taxonomy): Eukaryota > Metazoa > Chordata > Mammalia > Dasyuromorphia > Dasyuridae > Sarcophilus > Sarcophilus harrisii. The sequence goes on from NC_045430.1 coordinate 16,728,870, forward strand.
TTCTTTCTTTTGCTGCTTAAACTCCTGATCTTGGGTCCATTTATTTTTCCTTTGATTCCCTCCTAATTTTGAATATCTGTGTATCTCCAATAAGACCTCCCCCATTCTTTATTCTTAATTAATTTGATTTCATTAAAGTTTACAGCCTCTTTTGTATTTCTTCTGTTCACTTTCTTCATAGAATGTGTTTTCCCTAGAAAGTGTTATTTATGTATGCATCTATTCAAAAACCACATGGTTTTGTGGATGGGAATGGAGAAACCATTGAAATAGTTTCCTCTAATATTATCTACGTCATCTAACATTAATCCTGTTGGGCTTTAAAGGCATGGTGTATTTGAAAGGAAGAACTCTGAATTCTGAATCAGAGGATGAAAGATAGATTTACATCTGTGTTACTCACTTTGAGAACATGGACAAATCATCCCCATCTCTTGGGCTAAGGATCTCAAAGGTTTCTTCGAATTTCAAATCCTATCATTTGGTGTGATCACATGATAGATAGAATCTTATGCATCAGTGATGATACCCCATAATTCTTTGCCTCCGACTCTCTATCTCTAGCATAACATTGGTGCATAATTAATTCTCAGTGATGCTATTTGATGAAGATAATGATACAATAAATACTCTAAACTCTCTCAATCCCTGAAAGATATGCCTGTCCTGATTAAAAACTTTCTTAGACTCCATATTTTCTACTGGAAAAGCCCAAGCTTTTCAGACTTGGATCTCCTCTACATCCTTAATAGTTTTCTAATCTGTGTTATAGTTATATATATATATATATATACATATATATATATATGTATATATATATATAACCCATCCTTCCTCATATATTGTTATCTTTATGGGCATGAACTATGTTATTATTGGAGTGAATCTGAATGTGGGGGACTGGGATGCTTTTTACCAAGCACCACATCATAGTGACTTTGGGGCACAAAGGTGATTTCTGAGAGGCCTGACTCCTACCCTATTTCTACCTCCATGGGGATAGGGATCTGGGTCACATCTGTAAAAATGATTAGGTTATACACAGATTTAGAGCTGGAAAGAATATCACGTTTTATTTATTCTACTCCTCCCCTCAACTATTTTACAGTTGAAGAAACTGAGGTTGAGAGAGAAGGCATGACTTTGCCAAAGGTCACATAACCTAATTAATGGCACAGCTGGGACTCCAATCCTGTCTGTCTGGCTCCCAGGCTAGCTACTACTCCATCACAGATGATGTAAAGACCAAGCTGTACATGCACAGCTGATGTACGCCTATTCCCTGTGTACACCCACTCACAACCTCATTTTCTAAATATCCATCTACAACAACTCCAGAGCGGTACAGTAACAACCCTAAACACGCCACCCCACCCCCCTGTTGCATATGAGCCAAAGATGAAGAAAGGTGTAATTTTTTTTTATTGACTTTGTCAGGTTAGTGTTAGAACATGCTGTGTGTCTTACAGCCCTGGCATACCAACACTGGATTCGAGGCGGTTATAAGACTTCTCGTCACTTTTTTTGATCATTTATAACCTGCTCAGTCCATCACTTACTTCAGTTGACATTTCTTGAGCTTGGTCTCCAGCCAGGAGCTCATTGTTCTGGATGGTTTCATAACAAATCCATCTAGCTATTCCCTGGGTACTCAGCAATGGGGGGTTAGGTACCACAGTTTTTATGGGTTATTTAAAATAAATATCTTTTGACTTAATTTCCTTGGGGAGGGAAGGAAATAGATCTGGCATAAATACACTTGGTGATTTCTTTCTAAATGCTGGAGAAGAATCATTCATACCATATTAAAAATAAGCATCTGCTTTGCATAGGACAGCATCCTGGATGCTGGGACCAAATACGATAACATCTGTAGAGAACTTTGCCAACATTAAAGCACTATATAAATCCTATCACTGCTGTTGTTGTTGTTGCTGCTGCTATTATTTTTTAGGTCCTACAAATACTCAGGTATCCAAATAGATGTATGATTTCACCAACCTGGGTGTGTCTTTCTGCTCTATATGACTTGTTCATTCCCTCACAAATAACTGACTATGTGGTATACAGGGGATCTTTCCTGTTTTCCCCTGACATTTCAAAGACAACAATTATCAATTGACTTCAGCTCAGACAAAACCATCTTTTGTTGCATCCCTTTGCTTTGTCAGTGAACAATAACAAAGCTCTCACCTTCCCCCCTAAACTGTGTGACACAGTGGAAGGAAAACTGCCTTTAGAATCCAAGATTCAAATTCTGTCTCTTGATGCTTACTCCCTTCGTGACTTTGGAAGAGTCACTCAGTGTCAGTTTCCTCATCTGTAAAATGATATTGGACTTTATGGACTCGGGGGGTATTTTTTAGCTCTAGACTTATTTTTTTAATATAGCCATTTCCCCTCCTAGGGCCTCAGTTTCTTCATCTGTAAAATAACCCGATACAATAACCTGTTTAAAGCTAATATTCTATCTGGTTATGGCAGTGAGACAAGATGCCTGTCTCCAAAGAAGTAAATATTACCATATCACGGAGAATAATGGACAGGTGCTTGATGGGTGGGAACAGCCTGTTAAATCAAAACAATCAAGAAATCTAAAGAATAACAGAAGGAAAAGACATTATCAAGAATAGGAAGAGAACATAGGTTAGAAGATCAAGGATAACAGGTGGAGAGCCAGTGTTCCAGTGCTAGTCTCATGATGTCATGGGATATTGAAGAGATCTCCCAGTCCTTTGGATAAAGCCTCTGAGGAGAACTTCTGGGAGTCCATAGGTGAGACTGATAAGATTTTATGGACCTAGCATACCCTGTAAAATGACTGGGTTGGGGTTGATGATCTCTATGGTTCTTTCTTCCTCTACCATTCTGTGAATCTGGGGTGTTTGAAAAAACTAATTTGTGGTTGAAGAAAAGTAAGAGGGACAATTTTAGTTCAACTTTTTCATTTTCATTTTCCAACTGGGGAAATTGAAACCCGAGAGAAGAAGAGAATTTCTTGCGTTTTCTTAGTGAATTAATGACAGTTTGTTTCAAAGGGGGAAAAAACATTGTTGTGGAAGCAAGATTGCATTTAGAATCAGAAGGCATCTGTTTGAGAATCACAGGGAATATTGATGGCTGTTTGACTTAGCAAAAGTCAGATACCCTGCATGAGCTGAAGTAACTTCAGCTGTAAGATGAAGAAAATAATAATGCACTACTTACCTCCTGGGCTGGTGAGAGTTACTTGTCTTTGACAACTCTTTTTTATTTATGATTTTTATTTTTCCCAGTTACACACAAAACAAATTTTTGGGTTATACATGTACATTCATTTTTTACATATTTCCATATGAATCATGTTGGGAGAGAAAAATCAGAACAAAAGGGAAAAATCATAAGGAAAAAATACCCTAAAGGAAAAAAAAAAGGTGAACATAGTATGTGTTGATCTACATTCAGTCTCCATAGTTCCCTCTCTGGAGGTGGATGGTATTTTGCATCCAAAGTTTATTGGGATTGCCTTGGATCACTGAACCGCTGAGAACCAAGGCTGTCATAGTTAATCATCACATGGTCCTGCTGTTGCTGTGTACAATGTTTCCCTGGTTCTGCTCGCTTCATTCAGCATTAGTTTATGTAAATCTTTCCAGGTCTTTCTAAAATCAGCCTATTCATCCTTATTTATAGAACAATAGTATTTCATTATTTTCATATACCACAACTTTTTCAGCTATTCCCCAATTGATGGACATCTACTCATTTTGTTTGGAAACCCTATTAACCAGATAGACGACTAACTTCTCAGAACTTTATACTCCATCTTCTACCTTCCTACATGTATACAAGATCTACTACATACATCCAATACATTTTCTCCTCATTTCTATATTTCTTAAAATTTTCCTGTCAAGTTGAAATATCTCATGTGCCATCTCCCCCAAGAAGCCTTTCTTGATTTTCTCCTTCATTTGTTAGTTCTTTCTTCTTCCTTAATTTACCTTGAACTTCATCTATTAATGTATTTCAAAATGTAAGCTCTTAGAGGACAGGGACATTTTGTTTTTGCCTATTTATCAGGAGCCTGGATCCCACTGTCGTGTATACAGCATATGCTTACCACATGTTGGGTGAGTCATTGGATTGAATAGTATTTCAGGTGTTTTATAGTGTTAAATCAGCAAATGCAGTGAGCACTCATCTCTGACCAAGAAGCATTTCTTTAAGAGAGGTGGTAGGCTGTAGAAGTGGAATCAGGTAGATCATATGGTTACTCTGCTGACTTCTTTTACCTTGTTTTGCTGCTAGTGTAAAGGGTAAAAAGTTTTGACAAAGTAAAAAAATTAAAAGCAAAAATAGGGCTTTATAGATAGAAAGCACTAGTTAAGTATAAGATGGTATTATCATTCCCCAGGTTCCTTGACTCCCAGGAATCCAGAACTCTCTTCTATACCATGATGATAGGAATCCCATTGTTATACTCATTAATAGGATTCGAGGTATGCCCTGATATCCAGAAAATTGACATTAGGAGAGCCACCAGGAAGTCAGCCCAGAGAGAATTAGTGACTTGCTCAGTTCACAGCATATTTGTGCAAGAATTGGCATGGGAATTCTCCAATTGAAAAATGGTCAAAGGATATGAACAGACAATTCTCAGATGAAGAAATTGAAACTATTTCTAGTCATATGAAAAGATGCTCCAAGTCATTATTAATCAGAGAAATGCAAATTAAGACAACTCTAAGATACCACTACACACCTGTCAGATTGGCTAAGATGACAGGAAAAATAATGATGATTGTTGAGGGATGTGGGAAAACTGGGACATTGATTCATTGTTGGTGGAGTTGTGAACGAATCCAACCATTTTGGAGAGTAGTTTGGAACTATGCTCAAAAAGTTATCAAACTGTGCATACCCTTTGATCCAGCAGTGTTACTACTGGGATTATATCCCAAAGAGATTATAAAGAAGGGAAAGGGACCTGTATATGTACGAATGTTTGTGGCAGCCCTGTTTGTAGTGGCTAAAAACTGGAAACTGAATGGATGTCCATCAGTTGGAGAATGGCTGAATAAATTGTGGTATATGAAAATTATGGAATATTACTGTTCTGTAAGAAATGACCAACAGGATGATTTCAGAAAGGCCTGGAGAGACTTACACGAACTGATGCTGAGTGAAATGAGCAGGACCAGGAGATCATTATATACTTCAACAACAATACTATATGATGACCAGTTCTGATGGATCAGGCCATCCTCAGCAACGAGATCAACCAAATCATTTCTAATGGAGCAGTAATGAACTGAACTAGCTACGCCCAGAGAAAGAACTCTGGGAGATGACTAAAACCATTACATTGAATTCCCAATCCCTATATTTATGCACACATGCATTTTTGATTTCCTTCACAAGCTAATTGTACAATAATTCAGAGTCTGATTCTTTTGTACAGCAAAATAATGTTTTGGTCATGTATACTTATTGTGTATCTAAGTTATATTTTAATATATTTAACATCTACTGGTCATCCTGCCATTTAGGGAGGGTGGGGTAAGAGGTGAAAAATTGGAACAAGAGGTTTGGCAATTGTTAATGCTGTAAAGTTACCCATGTATATATCCTGTAAATAAAAGGCTATTAAATAAAAAAAAAAAAAAAAGAATTGGCATGGGAACAGAAGTTTTCTTGGTCTACTTTTCTTTTCCCTTCCCCAAATCTAAGAATGTTTGGTTTCCCAGGATGCTGAAATGTTAAAATGCTAGCAATGAAAATAATTTCAGAGGTCTTTTAATTCTTGGGGTATACTGGTAAGTACTTAATAATTGGTTCTCTGAGAAAAAAAATGTGTCCACTCTATATTTTTAAGTTTTATATACTTTAATGACTGTCTCTATTATTTAGAGGCAATTTAAACAGGGGTGGGGACATAGAAGGCCCATAAAATCGTTGATATAGTCATCTGCAGACCATGATGAGTTGACAGCTAGATACAACAACCTCCCACTCCCATAAATTGATAATTTTGTATAGCCCATGAATAATGTTATAAATATCCAAATGGCCCTTGGCAGAAAACATGCTCCTTACTTCACTCTAAACAATCAACGCAATAATAAATCAAACCCTAATTTGTAGCGCTGAATGATTTCTGAGGTGTAAATGCTGACAATGAAAATTCAATAATCATTTCTCTCTAGCTGGATTGCACTGGCTCCAGCTCACTTCTGTTAGTCTCATGACAATACTTCCAAGACAATGAATGTCCTGTCTCTCCCTATCTTCAATCAACTGATCACTATCTTTTGTACATGGGATCCAATTAGCATGAAAAAGAGGTGGCGGAACATCATGATACAGTGGCAAAAAATGTTGGCCTGAAGCAATGGATTAAATCTTAGTTCTATCTCTCATTGCCTGTGAGACCTTAGGCAAGTGAATTAACCCATCTGGATCACAGTTTCTACATCTGTTAAATGAGGATTGGACCTGAAACTTTCTTTCCAGCTATAAATCTATATTCCTATAAAGTCCAGTCACTCTTCTGGGCCTCAGTTTGTTCTTTGTACATATTTAGTAGCTGTGTGACTCTGGGAAAATCACAAAGCTTCTTCCTGCCTCAGTTTCTTCAACTAAAAATGTGAATAAGTAATAGTATCTATCTTTCAGGGTTATTATAAAGATTAAATGATTTGTTTTTCTTCCCAGGTTATTTTTACCTTCTGAATCCATTTCTCCCTGTGTAACAACAGAACTGTTTGGTTCTGCACACATATTGTATCTAGGATATACTATAACATATTTAACATGTATAAGATTGTCTGCCAACTAGGGGAGAGGGTGGAAAGAAGGAAGGGAAAAGTCAGAACAAAAGGAGTACAAGGGATAATGTTGTAAAAAATTACCCATGCATATGTTATGTCAATAAAAAGTTAGAATAAAAAAAAAGAAAAAGAAAGATTAAATGAGTAAGTAAACTTTGCAAACCTTAAAGCTTTGTGTATATTGTAGCATGGCAGGTAAGTGGCACAGTAGGCAAAGTGCTGGGCTTGGATTCAGAAAGACTCATCTTTGGGATCATCAAATTTGACCTCAGAAATTTATTAATTGTGTTATCCTGTGCAAATCACTTAACTCTTTTTGCTACAGTTTCCTTATCTGTAAAATGACCTGGAGAAGAAAATGGCAAACCACTCTAGTATCTTTGCAAGGAAAACCCCAAATGGGATCATGAAGAGACAGATATAACTGAACAATAAATAGTTTAATTATTATTGTTGTTGTGGCTGCTACTATTATTATTCTTGTTAGTTAATGTGTAAGAGCCCATCTACCTCTAAATCTGTGATTCTATGAAGTCATTTTAACCCTCTGGGTCTCAATAGCTTCTATAAAATGAAGGACATTGAATGAGATGTTCTCAAAAATTTGTTCTATTTTTGATCCAGAAACAGATTTATAGTCTAAAAGGGATCTCATGTTGTAGTCTGACTCCCATTACTCTTCAGACATGTGGTCCCAGAGCCTCTACAATGGAGAAACAAGGAACTCTTATTTGTACCTTCACACATAAGCAAACTCAGACTCTTAGAGCCCATGCTTTTGACCAGACCTACAAAGAATATTTTTTAAAACTTGTCAAAAGCATGATTTGCCTTTCTGCTGTTTATGCAGCAGTAAAATCCCTTACTTCTTTTTCTGTCTAAGATTGATGGAGAATCTTAAAATCTCTTTGACAGAACCAGGCCTTTTAGACAGCTACCAATAACTGGAGAACCATAACCGAAGTGAGTGACTCCTGACCCTCTGCTATTGCTTGTTCCTGAAGTCAAGGGATCTAGAGAGGTGGAGAGGGACAGCTCCGACAGTAATGGGCTATAATTGAGTTCTCGTCTTTCTTTTAACTGCCCAGACGCGATTGCCTGTGAAAATTGCTTGGTTTTTTTAAGCTCTTTGTTAAGGTCTGTCAAGCCCCATTTGAAATAATGAAGGCCTTTCATTGGCTCACTTCTTCTTAATCTGGGAAGAACCACAGAGAAAACTTTCTGGGGAAGAGTGAAAAACTGTCATGTGTGGAAAGGAGTGGGCAGCAGAGACAGCTGGCCTCATAAACCTGCCATTTGTTGACCCAAAACTGTGATAGAGGACAAATGGAGTCAAGATTATAAACCATAGGTGCCCTCTTTTCCAATCATCAGTGGATCCCAGGAGGGCCACTAGGTGGGAACTGCTGCATAGCCAGAGACAGAGGGAGAATCTTGCTTATCCAACCCCCAGCCTCTTATTCTGTCCAGAGGAAAATAATTCCATGGAAGGGGAGACTAACTATCTTTCCATTCAATCCAATGAGTATTTATCAAACATTTACAATAGCCCATATTCTTATAAGATTGTATATATTGCTCCTTTAGGGAAGAGACAGTTTCTAGTTAGTTATTGTATCTGCATAGTATGTGGTACACAAAAAGCATTTTTATCAATGCCTGTTGATTGATTTTCAGAAATTGTACAGATACTTCAAATACAATGCCCTGTCTTCAAGGAAATTATATCCTGTTACATCCCTCTGATAATCATAACTCTAATTATATAGTGCTTTAAGGTTTGCAGAGAACTTTACTTATATTATCTCATTTGATCCTCAAAATCCTGGGAGGTAGATACTTTTATCTCCATTTTATATATACAGAAGTAGAGGCTAATAAAGGCTAAGTTAATTATCAGAATCACACAGGCTACATAGCTGAGGTCAGATTTAAATTCTGGCCTTCCTGACTCAAAGTCCAGTTCTTGATTCCATTCTCCAGATTCACTATATCAGAGTTCAGTTAAGTGGTTCATAAAAGACCACATTTCCAAGGAACAAAGAAGAAAGAACCATTTTTAATCTATTGGTAATGACTTAATGAAGTGAGTTCTGTATCTAGCTGGATGTTAGGCACTATGGAAGAAATGGCATAGTGTAGGGAAAGGAACATTAGGCAGGGAGTTTTAAATATCAGAGTTCAAATCTCCCTTAATAACTGAGTGCCCTTGAACAAGTATCTGGATTCTTTTTAGCCTTAGATTGATTTAGAGACCATCAAAATTTGATCCTTATTCCTTGCGTGAGTTTGGACAAATCAAATCTCTCTGAGCCCCCATTGCATTCTGGACCAAATGTGTGGATTAGATTTTAAAGCCCCTGAGGTCCCTTTCTGCTCTTGATCTATGATTCTTTGATCCTGAGGTGGGCTGGAGAGTATTTTGAGTGTTAAATTTGGAGAAAAAGAAACTTAAGGGGAACTTGATACTGGTCTTCTGGTATTTGAATGGCCATCTTGTGGGAGAGAATTTTGATGTTTTATGCTTGTCTCAGGGAACAGCATGAAGAAGTACACACAGAAGTTTGGTCAAGGAAATCAATTGCAGTTTGATATCAAGAATTTCTTAACAATTAGAATTCTCTTAGAGGCAACAGGACTGCCCCAGATCCAAGAGAGTGAGTTTCCCTCCATGTGTCTTCAAGCAGAATCTAAATGAGCATTTCTTGGGGCTGTGGTGGGGATTCTTTTTGTTTGTTTATTTGTTTTTGTTTTTGATTTCTTTATTAAAGCTTTTTATTTTTCAAAACATATGTGGACAATTCCTTAACAGCCCTTGCAAAACCTTGTGTTCCAATTTCTCCCTCTTCCCCCACGCCCTCCCATAGATGGCAAGTAGTCCAATATATGTTAAATATGGTAGAAATATACATTAAATCCAATATAGCGATACATATTTATACAATTATCATGCCACACAAGAAAAATAGAATCAAACCAGTAAAAAAAAAAAAGAGAGAGAGAGAAGCAAAATAAAATGCAAGCAAACAACAACAAAAAGACTGAAAATGCTATGTTGTGAAGCACATTCAGTTCCCATAATCCTCTCTCTGGGTGTGGATAGCTCTCTTCATCACTGAACAAGAGGCAAGAGGCACTGATTTGAATCATCTCATTGTTGAAGAGAGCCACGTCCATCAGAATTGATCATCATATAATCTTTGTTGCCATGTATAATGATCTCCTGGTTCTGCTTATTTCACTTAGCATCAGTTCATGTAAGACTCTCTAGGTCTCTCTGAAATGATCCTGCTGATTGTTTTTTACAGAATAATAATATTCCATAACATTCATATACCATAATTTTTAGCCATCCTCCAATTGATGGGCATCCATTCAGTTTCCAATTTCTGGCCACTACAAAAAGGACTGCCATTAACATTTTGGCACATGCAGGTTCCTTTCCTTCCTTTAAGATCTTTTTGGGATAAAAGCCAGTAGAAACACTGCTGAATCAAAGGTATGCAGTTTGATAACTTTTTGAGCATAGTTCCAAATTGCTCTCCAGAGTGATTGGATTCATTCACAGTTCCACCAACAATGTATCAGTGCCCTAGTTTTCCTACATCCCCTCCAACATTCGCCAATCTAAGCAGTATGTACTGATATCTCAGAGTTGTCTTAATTTGTATTTCTCTGATCAATAGTGATTTGGAAGAACCTTTTCATAAGACTAGAAATAGTTTTAATTTCTTCATCTGAAAATTGTTCATATCCTTTGATCATTTATCAATTGGAGAATGGCTTGAATTCTTATAAATTTGAGTCAATTCTCTCTATATTTTGGAAATGAGGCCTTTATCAGGACCTTTGATTTTAAAAATGTTTTCCCAGTTTATTGCTTCCCTTCTACTTTTTTCTCTATTAGTTTTGTTTGTACAAAAATTTTTAACTTAATATATTCAAAATTATCTATTTTGTGATCAATAATGGTCTCCAGTTCTTCTTTGGTCACAAATTCCTTCTTCTTCCACAGATCTGAGAGCTAAACTATCCTATATTCTTCTAATTTGTTTATAATATCATTCTTTATATTTAGATCATGAACCCATTTTGACTTTGTCTTGGTGTATGGTGTTAGGTGTGGTAATAGTACTTTGAGGGCAAGGGTTATATTTGAAAAAAATCTTCAGCACTTAGCACAATGTTTTGTCTATGAAAAGTATCTTATAAATTGTTGATTGAACTGAAGTTATTTTCAAAAGCTATATGATGACTTGCATAGTACTTCACAAAACTGTGAAGGAAACACATTTTAAATATTAAAGGATTTCAGAAATGTAAATTATTATTAATAAAATATAAGAGTATTAGACATGGTCCTTGACCTCAAGGATTTAAGTTGAGGATAAGTGTATAAGTTGAGAAAGCAAAGTGTTATCATTTTTAAAAGCCTCCTCTTTATTGCTAGTATTTATATAGTGTTTTAGGGTTTGCAAAGTATTTTATAAATAATATTTCATTTTATCTTTGCAGCAACCCAGCAAGATAGATGGTATTGTTTTTACAGATGAGGAAACTGAGGTAGGAAGAAATTAAATGATTTACTCAGTTATTGAGACTAAATTTGAACAGTTCCTCACTCTAGGTCCAGAACTCTATCTACTGTATCACTTGCTACTAGAAAACAATGTCTTGCTCTTACCAACTAATATTAATGAACTGCCTGTGTATGTAGGGTACATTCCTAAAGGTTCTTAATTCAAAAGAGTATCAGTGATTCACAACCTCAAGAACTAGAAAAGACCTTGGAAGCCATCCAGGGTGTGCCTTTCCTAAGCAGGAACCTCATCTACAACACCTTGATAAGTCATCACTGCCTTTGGATTTCTTAGGGCCTAGTCTTGGCTCTGACTATTTCATTCCTCTTGCTCTCATTTTCTCCTTTGTTGAATGAGCAAGTTCGACTAGATGAAGTTCAGGATCTCTTTGAGCTTTGACCCAAGAACCTTTACTTCAAGATGTTCAGTTAAAGGTATCTCACTGCAGCCTATCTTATTATTGAGCAATTCCAATTGTTAAGTAAATTATATAAGGAAACTCCTTTGAATTACATATTAGACTGAAACCCAGAAAAGTAAAAAGATTTGCTAAGGACACAAAGATACCATAAGATTTTCATGAGTGATTTGAAGGACAGTTATACTTTCAAAATTTTAGAATAAATAATCATTGGTAAGATTGCTTAAGAATTAGAATTAGGTAAACTAACCTCATTCTTTTTTTGGACTGGTTAGTTAAACCCTGTGTGAATCCCAGAGCATAAGTCTCTGAGAAAATCAGTATAATTGTCATTTTGAGGGCAATAGAGTAGTTCATGGTGGCTGTAAACAGGCTGCAACATACAAACAACCAATAAGACAATTAGAAGAGTTGGAATCTAAGATAGCATTAGATAATTTCATGAGGAAATAGGTTCATCATGTCCTGAGGACTAGCTAGCCAGAGGATTCCATTGATATTCTCGTAATATCAAAGAAAGTGAAGAAGTTCTCTTAGTGTATACTGTTAAGAACTTATGAGAGATCACTCTGTCTCATATCTACCATCCCCGGTGTCTATTGTATCTCTTTATTTTGTCTTTATCTATTCTCTAACTAAATCCACCTGTTTCAAAAAAAATTATGGGAGGATCTGGTAAAGCATAACAAAATGAATGGGCTGCAGTTTGCTCCAGTGAAGAGAATATCTGAATCAATGAGATCCCAGATTCCCTTGAGTACTTAAGTATGCTGATCCGTGGTCAAGATGTTGACTAGACATAGTATATCTGGAGTTAACTTTCAGCTTTCTACAATATTTGTCATGGGGCAGCTAGATAGTGTAGTGAATAGAGCACCAGCTTTGGAATCAGGAAAATTTGAGTTCAGATATGGCCTCAGATACTTAACACTTACTAACTGTGTGACTCTGGGTGAGTCACTTAATCCCAATTACTTTCCCCCACCCAAAAAGAAAAAACATAAAGCAAAACAAAACAACAATGTCTCTCATTCTTTTTGTTAAAAAAAAATGTACATCAGAAATTTAAAAAAAAAATTAGGTGGATTGAAAACTGGTCGTATGAGCAAACTGAAGAATCACCAAATGATGAATTGTAAAAAGCATAAAGGTAGCCAAGATGACAGAGTAGGGATAGCTACCCAGTTGAAATTTCCCAACATTCCCCTCAAAAATACTTTAGAATAATGCCTTGAATCAAATTTTGGTGTGGGAGAGCCAATAAAAGGTCAGGGTGAGACATTTTTTCAGCTTAAGAAGGTTTAAAAGTCAACAGGAGAAGGCTGTCCCACCATGGTGGAAGCCACATGTAATCCACATGGTTGGTTGGAAGATGGTAATGAAGTTGGGAAAGATTCAGCAAGAGACTACAATGAACACTTTACTGGCACTGACCACATTTTTCCCATACCACCTTGGAAGTACCAAAACTTGCAGACCCCCAGAACTAGCTCTGAAAACAGCAGTCCCAAAAGGTCTGAAGCCTGAAGAACAGTACGTCTTTACCCTCAGGTGAAGAGTCCAACTTTAACATAGTGTCTACAGTTTAAAAAAAAAACAGATTGGAAAAAATTAGCAAACTATCACTACAACAAAAAAGAATTCGGTCATAAAAAGCAAATATAGTGGCAGGAGAGATACATAAACTTATAATATAAATTATATAAACTTGGGAGATGACAGAGTGAAACAGCTTTAAGCAAAGTCCCAGTGAAAAATGCAAATAGCCTCAAACCTAATAAGAATTCCTGGAAAGTTTAAAGAAAGAGATATGAGCAGTAGAGGGAAAAAATGGAAGAAGAAATGAGAATAATGCAAGAAAATTATGAAGTAATTAAAAGTTTGGTAAAAAGAGATACAAAAATCCACTGAAGAGAATTCTTTAAGAGGTAAAATTAGCCAAATGGAAAAAAGAGGTACAAAAATTCACTGAAGAAAATAATTTCTTAAAAATTAGAATGGGACAGGTAAAAAGTGATGAACCCTTGAGACAACAAGAAAGAATAACTAAAATCAAAAAAAGCAAAAAGCAAACAGAGGCTTGACAGAAAAAAAAATCCCTCCCAGTTAGAGTAGTTCATAAATGGAATAGGCTTCCTGGTGAGAGAGTGAATTTCCACTTTCCAGAGATCTTCAAGCACTGACCAAATATACTACAGTGGGGATTGTTATTAACTATGAGTTAGAATAAATGGCAGCTAAAGTCCCTTCCTCTCAACATTTTGTGATCCTCTGATTCTAAGTTTGAAGCCCTCTCTACCTTTCCCTGTTTTGAACTTATTTAAAAACAGATGCTTGATTCTCACTATCTTACTGGATTTCTAATGTATGACCTTTGCGTCATTAGGGACCATTTGGATCCTCCAAGTATTCTCCAGAATTATCCTTGAAGTATTAATATTTCTAATATGACATTATCTTTTGTTTCTGGCATGAATTCATTATTCATTTAGGATTTTCTACTGACATCTCAAGAAAACCAAAACCTATTTTCCCTTTTATTGTATATTTTTTGTTTCCTTTTTCCTCCCTCCCTCTCTCTCTCTCTCTCTCTCTCTCTCTCTCTCTCTCTCTCTCTCTCTCTCTCTCTCTCTTTCTCTCACTTTTCCTTTCTTCCTTTCTCCTTCCTTTGTTCTCCCTCCTTCCCCCTTCTTTTCTTCCCTTCCTTCCTTCCTTCTTTGATTCACTCTTTTGAAGTCTACTGAAGCCTGTGGATTCCTTCTTGGAATAACTTTTTAAAGCAAAGATTCCTCAACCTGTGTGCTCCCCATTGATTATCACTCAGCCTGTCTTAATTAGCTTTTAGAAAGGAGTATTTACTAAGCAAGTGTGACCATCAGTTGTTATAGAAATATTCCATCAAACCAGGAACATATTTCCTCCTTGACTACAAAAAGTCCTTGAGAAGAGTGAGCTCAAACTTAATGAGCTTATGTGGCCAAAGGGTATTCTCACAGCTCCCAATTATTGGACATTTTTTTCCTCCATGGAATCTTTATGTAAATTCCCTTGAGGTGTCACTCTATTGGGCTCTGAGGTTCAGTGTTTTGTAGAATTCACAGCTGTAACTCTCTCTGTTCCAAAAAAGCCTGTTCCTGATCTTGCCTTTTTTCCTTGTATCTGTTTGAACAAATCTTCTGAACAAATTGCATTGTTTGTTGTTGGTACAATTACTTTGATGATATGGTCAATGGAAAGAAGGAATACTGTGGTACTATTTCTGAACTTACTTCCCTCATCCCCCCAAAACAATCTTACTTCCTACTATTAGTGGTATGAAGGATCTACCTCTTTAGGGCATTCCTGAACCTAGACTACCTAAATCCCTTCTCCAACATACACAGAACCTTCCGACCAGAACTGAAACATTTCCTGTGTATCATGTGATTCTCAGCCATTGGTTCAAAAGCACTTTACTCCTTCAAAATTAACAAAGGATTTATTCAAACGTATTTTATACCTTTGATTGATGGACTGAATAGAAATATCTAGGCCTTTTGTAAGTATATTTATTGAAGTGGGAAGTGAGTAGAAGATCTATTTTTAAGAGTGGGTCTCTGACTGCTAATTCTCTTTCTGGACCCAATGGGGAGAATGTTTCTGGGTACTCTGGGGTTCCATATCTGCAGGGATATTCATTTATTGTAGGAGGCTGGCCAGAAATACCTCTTTTATCCTCCCCAACTATAACCAGGCCTGGTATTTTAGTTCCTTTAATACATATAGCAATCTGGGCAATTTATCTATTTTTAAGCTCCTACAACAATAAAGAAAGGGAGCTTATTAAAATGCTTTTCAACTTGTGCATTCATTAGCAGAGTTTATATGGCAGAGCTGCTTTGCTGGCTGGTCCTCTAGTCTCAGAGTCCCAAGCATTCCAATGAGGGCAAGCATGCTGAAATCTCTACATTGGCCCCTTTCCTCTCTGCCAACTCACTTTCTGTCAAGTCTCTGTCTCTCTCTGCCTCTATTTGTCTCTGTTTCTCTATTTCCATCTCTGTCTCTGAATCTCTCTTTGTATCTCTGTCTCTCCTCACCAATATCAAATAATCCATTAAGCAGCCTTTATTAAGCCTTTTCACTTCTCCTTCTCCCTAGCCTCTTCCCCAAAACCTGCTCTTCTCCCTTCCCTTGTCCCTTTACTTCCTTTCTTCATTTTCTTTCCCTCTCTTCCCTTATTTTTCTTTCCCTTCCCCTCCCTTTCTTCCCCTCCCTTATTTTGATTGAACTTCCCCTTTTTGTTGAATTTGGTTGAACTTGAGCTCCAGACTGCAGCAATATCTGGGATGACCCACAGGGAAGAACGGAACCTTTAAAATAAGGAGGAAAACAGCAGTTTGCCATTTTCTATTGACTTGCACTTGAGAAAGTTTTGCTTTTTCAACATTTATTTTATTGCGTAGTTTGTTTGGGTTTATTTGGTCCTGGGAGCCTGCTGTGTCTGGTGCAGTGTTAATCTTAGCATGGCATGATTAGCATGGCTGGGGGACCCCCAGGCGGGAGGTCTTGTGGGGTCTCAGCTTCTGGGGCATTGAATCCCTGCACAGATATTTATCTTTTCTGAATATTTCCTACGGCAGGAATTCATGGGCTGGATCTTTTAATATGCTAGTTTAATGAATTATGCACCAGAATCAATGAGATCTTACCTTTCCTATATTTTATTTTGTCTCTGAGCCCCAGTAAGACTCAGTGGCCATAAGAGACCAGCAGAAACTCTTATTTGGGTCTGAATCATGCACTGTTCCCCACGCTGGAGTGGATATTTCATAATGTCCCCTGATTTCCACTAGGTTCAATTTCCCAAGCACTAAGACCCGTCTCACTGTGGGCATTTGGAGTGACCTTTAAAGAATGGGTAAAAGTGTACAAGTAAAGACAGGGAGAGAGAACATTTCAAGCATCGGAAACAGCATGGGTAAAGGCATGGGGTTGGGAAAGTTCATGGTATATCCAAAGATCAGAGTTGGTCTATTTGGTCGAAGCATTGTGAGCATGAAGGGGAGTAATGTGTACTAAGGCTGGAAAGGTAGCTTGGAGCCCAATTGGAGAGGACTTTGAATGCCAGGTTCAGGAGTATTAAATAGGCAATATGGGAACTATTGAAGTGTTTTCTTTTTTCTTTTTCTTTTTGTTTCTTTTTTTAAAAGCAAGAATCATGGTCTTGCTTCTCTTCCCAAAATATTTACTGTCAAATATGCTATAGAGAACAGGGAGGACTATCCCATTTCTTTTGCTTCCATTTCCTAGGCTTCCATTCTACATCCTGGCCAACCTCCCATAATACTACCCTCATCTCTCTCTAACTGGAAACTTGACACAGTCCATAGGTCTCCTGGCTCTTATTGGCCAGAATTAGATTCAACATGTTAAAGGCAAGGCTTGCATCCCACTGCCTTACCATGTAACCCCCTTTCCTTTCCATTTCTACTTTATTTGGTGTTCCCCCAATTAGAGCATAAACTCCTTTAGGGCAATTTATTTCTCTTACTTCTTTGTATTTGTAGCTCCAGGATTTAGCACAGTGCCTGGCGTGCAGTAACTCCTGCCTCGAAACTTTTTTTTTCAAATATTCATCTATCTCTCCATTTATTTTTCTATCCATCCATCTACCTCTCTATCCATCCATTTATCTTTTTTTTTATTTAATAGCCTTTTATTTACAGGTTATATGCATGGGTAACTTTACAGCGTTAACAATTGCCAAACCTATCCATCCATTTATCTACCTAACCACTGATTGATCCATCAATTTATCTATTGCACTAGACAAGGACGGAGTAAGCTGTTGTAGATGTCCATGCTAGGAATGATAAGATTTCACAAAGCATAAGATCAATATTTTATATTGGATATATGATTGATCTAGCTCTACCACTTTGTAGAAGTATGACTCAGGGCAAATCACTGAACTCTAAATAAGTCTCGGTTTTCTCATATAAGAATAGATAGTAAATTACATCACTAGTCAGATCTGTCACGGGTATACTGGTCCTTGATTTTTTTTTTCTTTAATCCTGGGTTGTTGCCCATTGTGACTCTGAGATCTAAAACAATTCTCTCTATTATGTGAATCCTTATGTAATTCTATCATCTACAAAATGTTCTCCCCTCTACTTATCAGACCAGACTTATCAATTCTAAAAGATACCTCTAAAATTTCTGCCTCTACAAAGGAGAAATTAGTTCCTTAAATATCCAATGCTGTGGAAGCCAAACACTAAACTGAAAACAGTAATGTCATTTACTTTTATGAATCATTTCATATTTACCAAAATCAAAGAGATTTGGAGCTCAGTAGCATATTAAATCTCATCTAGTCTTGTTTTTACAGAGTAGAAACCTGTGACCCAAGACAGGTGTCAAGACTAGCTAAAGGTCACACCAGACAGTGTCAGAGTCAATACTGGAATCCAAACCCTTTAGCACACAATAAAATATGTTTTTTTCCCAATCTGTGCTGCCCTTGGAATTTAGTATAATAGTGAATAAAGGGGGAACTGTGCTTTGATTCTCAGACATGGAATGAAATACCTCAGTTTTCCTGCCTCAGTTTCCCTGAATTGTACAGCCTCAGTTTCCCTGGTGGCCACACCCCCTCCTTTTTGGCTATTAGGACTGAGAGAATTAGGGCCTCTGAAGCTCTGGCCACTCTCACATTCCAAAGAGTCACAAAACTCCAGATGGCCCATCTCAAATACTTGAGTCTCCTGGTCTCGGATTTGCTGTCTCCTGCTTGACCATCTTCTTGCCCCCCAACCTATCAGAATTAAAACGTTATGGTCATTTCCTGGAATTTTCACTCACCCAGTGCTCTGCCCCCCTTTGCCTTTGTTTGTTTCCCTGATAGCTGGAGCCCTATAAAAGTCTCTGGTCTTACTTGCTGGTTGCTGGATGCTTTGAGACAAGAGCAGCATCCAAACCAGCTGGCTATGGCTAGCCCAAATTCTCCACTATTTAAATATTAAAAACCCTAATCTCTGTCTTGCCTCAGTTTCTCCAGCATTAGAAGAAGACCTTCTCTTTTCTACTTGTATGTGGGTATGTGTATGTATGTGTGTGTGTGTGCATCCTTCTATATAATACTTTTAAGATTTCATAAAAATTATATCATTTGGTTCATTAAATAGCCCTTCTAAGTAATCTTGAGGGGCAAGCTGCCCAAATATCATTATACTCCTTTCACAGAGAAGTTAGCTAAAACTCAGAAAGGTAAAGTGACTTGCCTGGAGCCACCAATACTCTTCTAAGGCTATGTGCCAGATCTTCCCCAAACCAAGCATTCCATCTTGTGCCTGCTTTTCTGTGCAAAAATAGGTGCCCCATTCCCCCACTCCTGCTCAGTCTGAAAGGTCCTTCCCCCTAACTTCTACCTTGAAGAATCCTTGGACACCATCAAGCTCAGCATAGATTTGATCTTCTGCACAAGTCTTTTTCTCAATTCTTAAGTTATTGCTCTCTGTCTGTCTTTCTGTCTCTGTCTCTCTGTCTGTCTTTATTTCTCTCTCTCTGCCCTTTGCCTTTGTCTCTGTCTCTTTTCTCTTTCTGCCTATCTCCTTCTCTCTCCTCCTCCTTTTCCTCTCTACATTTTATAATATACTTAAGTTTTATACTCTAATTAGAATTTAAGCTCCTTGAGGGCAGGATCATTTTGTTCATATGTCTCTATTCCCAGCACCTAGCACAGTTCTGGGCACATAGTAGCACTTGATGAAATTGGTTGTAGACATTAGGAGCAATAGGGCTAGGACTGAAGTCTCCTAGTTCCCAATTCAGTTTTCTTTATACTACTCTAGTTGGAGTGCCAAGGAACAGCTGATGAACGACTATAGGCAAGAGCAAGAGAGAAATCAGTAAGTCCCTTGCTCTGAGGAAGGCTTCCCAGGGCATGGATCTGGCTCTTTCTCTGTCCTTCCTCTTGCATCCCCCAGTTTCTTGGGTACAGGGCTCTCCTTGCCAGATGGGAGCCTGTAGCCATGAAACAGCAGGGGTGCAATCTCTTCGCAATTAGCAAACTAATGGGTTTCAAATGGAGCCCTTTTCTTTGTGTGGTCAGGGCCAGTCAACTCCAAGAGCTAATTGAGGACACGGAGAAGCCTTTAGAGTCCTTTTCAAGAGAAATCAATTCAAAGGGGCTTTGTCTAGAAGGATGCTGCTGTCATGGATCATAGGATCCTAGATTTAGAGCTGGAGGTAACCTTAGAGGGCATCCAGGTCATTATATGAATATATATATATATTGAAAGCAGGAATGGAAAGCAGATCTAACAGCAAAACTGAGTGCTCTCTCCACTACCATGTTACCTGAGCAACAGGAGTATTAGATTGAGAGTCTGAGGAGCCCAAGAGAATTAGTCACTAACTAGTATCTGGATAACCTTGAGCAGATTAATGAAAGTCTCTATCTCATTTTTTTCTTTTTCATTTCATTTTTTCTTTCCTTCCCCTCCTCCCCCCCCCCCCCCCTCTCTCTCTCTCTCTCTCTCTCTCTCTCTCTCTCTCTCTCTCTCTCTCTCTCTCTCTCTCTCTCTCTCTCTCTCTCTCTCTCTCTCTCTCTCTCTCTCTCTCTTTCTTTCTCTCTCTCTCTCTCCCCCATTTCCCCCTAACATCAAGCTTAAGCCTCATTTTATTCAATCTTTTTTTAGTCCTCTGTGTTTCTTTGTGAGCCCATTTGGGGCATTTTTGGCAACAATACTGGATTGTTAGCCATTTTTTTCCCAGTTAATTTTACAGATGAGGAAAATGAGATAAACAGAGTTAAGTGACTTGCTCAAGATTACACAATTAGTAAGTTTCTGAGACCAGATTTGAACTCATGAAAATGAGTCATCTTAATTCCATTCCTGATAATTTTCCATGGTACTACCTAGTTTTCCCCAAGCCTAAATTTACTTTTTTTGGAAGATGGTTGGTGAGGATTTCTACTCATTATTCCTTATTCTGCTGTTTAGGCCAAGTAGAACAAGAGCCTTCCCTCTTCCTGTCCTGTTTACTGAGGAACAGCTACTGTAATGTGGGAGAAACTGAGACAAGATAGAGATTAGAGAGGTTTTAATATTTTATTTGGATTTCTGAGAGGGAGAGATTGTGCTGGGGGCATGCTGCCCTCAGGGCTGATGTCCAAAGCATCCAGAAACCAACGTGAGTTCTCAGTGACATACACATACACACACACACACACACACACACACACACACACACGGCTCAGCTACAGGGGTAGACCAAGGCAGGGGTGGAGTCAGAGCACTGAGTTGGGAAAGGTTCTGACAGGGTGGGGGAGGCACCGGACATTCTGGTAAATTGGGATAAAGAAGAACAATGACAGGATGGGGGTAGGATCATAAATTCTTGATGACAGAAGAAGTTAGGAGGCAGGAAGTCTGAACTCCCCCTTATCTTGAGTCTCACATTGACAATTTATAATCTTAAAGCAAATAGCCCTGAGTTATATCAGTCTTAATGAACTGGAGGGGCTGGGGTTGCAACTAAGGGAATTGAGGCAGAACAATTAGGGAAACTGAGGCAGAACCAATTTAGGGAAACTGAGTCAGGACACTAAAAGGGAACTGTGGCACAACACTACCATGTTCCTCTAAAACTTGATTTTATCTTGATTATCTTGATAATATCTCCCAATCCTTCACACCTGATATTCATAGGGCATTAACCAGAGATTCACCATACTGCGTCCCTTCTCTGGCTGTTCTCTAGAACATCCTTTTAAAATGCTGCATTTAGGACTCACTATACCCTAAAAATTTGCTAACCTGGGAAGAGTTGAAGCATGACTTTTATTTCTCCAGCCCTGGGCATTATTCCTCTATTATAATGCCTGTGTTATAATTGATTTGAGGAACCTCATGACATCCTCCACTGATGAAGCTGCAGGAAACTCTCTCTATTCATCCAGTTTGACAACCCTTTTGTAACTTCCTAATCCCTGAAGCAATAAAGTTAAGTGACTTATTTATGGTTACCCAGCCAGTATATGTCAGGTGACATTTGATCCCTGGCCTTCCTGTCTCAAAAATGAACATTCTGTAGTATAATGTATCTTTTAATTTATTCAATAAATCAATTAACAAAGTGTCTATGGTATAACACATGGCACAAAAAGGCAAATATGAAATATTCCCTGCTTTCAGGGACCTTACATTTAATAAAAACAATATCTCTGTGTGTTTTTCTGTTTGTTCATTTTTTTTTTTAGCCTAACCTCCAATTTATAGTATAGGAAGCTGCAAATAAGGAACCACCCAAGGCAGATCATAGCCTGTCCAGGTACTCATATATAATACTTGTTGCCTGAAGGAACTTAGAGATTAAGGGATTTACCCAAGCTTTGCCAGTGGTGATGATTGAACCTGGTTCTCCCGGATAGTGAGAGCTGTTCTCTAACCCTTATACCATGGATATATAGAAATAAACAAAAAGTATGCAAAGACCAAAAAAAATTGGTCATTTTCCTTATGTGCAAAGTAATATTGTACAAGGCAAATTACCATTATGATGGCAAGAATTGTATAGAGGTAGTAGAGCATAGTAGAATTAACTAATGATTGGAAGCCAATGGCCAGAATTTAAATCTTAATTTTGATGCTAAATAGCAGTGTCACCAAGTACAAATCACTTGACCTCTCAGGCCTCTTCTTCCTCATCTGTAAAATGGACATAATACTATTTATATTTCCTTTTTCCTTTGTTATTCTGAGGAAAGGTCTTTTTCAACTATGACAATGTATAAATGTGAGCTATTAATATTACGGAGACACATTATTTTGTTAGGAACATAAGTTCAAAGGTACAGACACATTGTTTTTTCCCTCCTGCTGCCAACTTTGCTTGGATCATTCAGTTATTATTATTATTATTATTATTATTATTATTATTATTATATTCTTACTTTACCTTTTTAGGATCATTTTCCCCTAGGAGCTTCAGACACTTCACAGCTCTGGGAAGCTAGGCAAATTGGCATCTATTGCATTGTGGGAGCTCCCCAGGGATAGTGATTTCACAGCCTGCCTGGATAAAGCTTCTTCAATATCTCACTGCTCTTACAGGCAAGTTCTCCCTTATTTCCTTCCACTACAAGTAAAGCCCATTAGGCAAGGACTCTTGGGCATCCAGGAGGTCTCCATGGGCAAAAGAGAAAGAGGCAACAAGATCACTTTGTTGAGTGCCAAGACCTGAAGAGAGGCCTTTAGCAAGAATGAAAAACAATTGGATCCAAAGATAAATGAGCTTGAAGAATACTGAGGATATTAAGATGCTCCTGATGGAGGTGGGGCTCTCTTTCCTACTGCTATTCAAAGCTAGGAAAGGTCTGAGGAGCTAGAAATACTAAAAGTCTAAAGACAAAGTCTGAAGAATTGTTGTTTGAAAATAAAGAAAAAGAATAGAGATTAGACCTGGAAAATAGGGAAGGGAAGAATTCACCCTCCACAGGAACATTTTGAGGTAGAGCTATAGAATTGTCTATATTTTAGAAAGGGTCTCATGAAGCTGGGGTTAATGTCCTTGAGTATTTTGACTCATTGAAAAAGGAAACAAAAAACAAAATGAAAGGGGAAGAGATAGCCAGAGAAAAGAGAGAAAGAGACAGAGAGACAGAGAGAGGAGAGAGAGAGAGAGACAGAAAGAGGAGAGAGACAGAGAGAGACAGAAATAGAGAGAGAGAACAGAGAGACAGAGACAGAGAGAGGAGAGATACAGAGAGAGATAGACAGAGACAGAAAGAGAGCAGAGAGAGATAGAGGCAGAGAGAGACAGAAAGAGAGAGAGAGAGAGAGAGAGAGAGAGAATTACACATTTTTGTAGAAGTGTCTTATGGAATAAGAGCCCCTGTAACCTCAGGATTTTACATCGGGGGAGGAGGGTGAATAACCTCTTAAAGGTGTCCTTGTGCTTTCCCTCCCAATACTCCCCAACAAAAGAAGTCTAGTGCAGATTATATCTTCTAGGAGAAAAAAAAATCTTTTTTTCCCTTCCCCCCATCCTACCCCCTCAATTGTGCTTTCTTGGACAATTATGTTTGCAGAGAGTCAGCCAACTAAAATAGACTCTCTTCAGGAGTGATCCTTGGGAAGGTGGACAGAATTGTGTCTCAACCCAACCAAATTGTCAACAGTATTGCAGCATTTTCCCTGAGAAGTCATGAGATATGGTGACATGCAACTCAATTTGAGTTACACAAAGGCCATGTTCCCAATCAATTAAGCATTTTTTTCCCTGAGGCAATTAGAGTTAAGTGACTTGCCCAGGGTCACACAGCTAGGAAGTGTTAAGAGTCTGAGGCCAGATTCAAACTCAGGTCTTCCTGACTTCAGGGCCAATGTTTTATCCTTCAAGCATTTATTTTTTAACTAAAAATAGCTTTTTATTTTCAAAACATATGCGAAGATAGTTTTCAACATTCATCTTTGCAAAACCTTGTGTTCCCAATTTTTCTTCCTCCCTCCCTTACTCTCTCCTCTAGACAACAAGCAATCCAGTAGTGGTTAATCACATGCAATTCTTTTAAACATATTTCCACTTTTTCATGCCATACAACAAAAATCAGATAATAAAGGAAAAAAGTGAGAAATAAAAAAAAAAAAACAAACAACAACAAAGGTGAAACTACTAAGTTGTGATCCACATTCAGTCCCCATAATCCTCTCTGAATGTGGATGGTTCTCTTCATCAGTCCATTAGAAGTGGCCTAAATCACCTCATTCAACAAGCACTTATTAAGCATCTCATAAATAGCAAGCACAGTGCCACCTATATAGCATGTGTATATAACATAATTGTTCTTGAAAAAGTTATCCTTTGTTTTTATGTTAATTATTTTCAGTTTCTGGTATATTTCTTCCCTATTCTCTCTCCACTGAGCCATGCCTTGTAAGCAATTAAAAAGTAAAAAGATGCAAGAATCAATTTGGCATGGGTAATGTCCCAGTGTATAGACATCTAATAATAGTGAGGAAGAGCTGAGTTCCAGTCCCACTTGTGACACATACTGGCTCTGTGATCCTACTTAAGTTCTTTACCCTTTCAGTTTTCTAGGCAAATCTCTGTTAAGTTACAAAGAAGGTACTGATGTGGATGGGTTGAGACAGCCCCTAAAACAGTGACCACACAGCTCCTCCATAGATTCCCATCTCTACAAAGAAAGAATGAAGAATACACAGTTTCCTTCCAAGTTCAGCTCTCAATCCCTATCTTTTTTTGGAGTTCTCTCCTGATCTTCCATTCCCTCAGATTTTGGTTGCAATGGAGGGAAATTTCAACCAAGTGACTTTGTATATAGCTGGTATTTATTTCTTCATGTCCTCCAATCTCAATTGGGGTACTTGAATCTTTTTTTTTTCTTGGGCTTCATAATCCGCAAACCTAGAACAGTGACATCATCTCCTAGAGCCCAGAGAAAGCATTCTTGGTATCTTTACATTCTAAAGTTTTTTTATATTCTAAAGAGACAAAATCTTTGATTCATAATAATAACAAACAATCGGGTGGCGCTTTGAGATTGGCAAAGTGCTTTACAGGTATTATTTCATTTGATCATCACCACAGCCCTGGGAGATAAGTTATTATTATGTATATTTTATAAGTCTAGAAATTAAGACTCAACACGGTCACATAGGTAGTAAGTATTTGGGCTGTGGGTATGTGGGGATATTTACAGAGGACTAGCACCTCTGATGGGAGGGCTTGCCAAGACTAATTCATCCACTGCTGGTACCTCTATCTAACTCTCACTAATGGTTCCAAGAAGTTGCAGTATGTGTAATGGGTATAATCCTGTAAGCTGCCCTGGCAGATGGGCTTAAACCAGGTTGAGGCTAATCTAGAGGCTTCAAACCTGTCAGTTACTTGAGGGAATCTCTATCCCAAGTGAAGATTTGAATGGATGGAGGAAAATAATTTGTTCCAATGGCCATGAAATGACTGAAGAAGGCCTTGTGTTCAGACATCAGAGATACCCAGGTCATCCTCTGCATCCTGGATCACCCAGTCATCCTGACTTTTGTATCGCATCGCCACCAGACTTTGATGCCTCTGGGAGAGTGAGCCTGACAACTTTGTGCCATTCTATTTCACTTAAATAGAACTCACAGGCAAGTAAAAATAGCAGTCTGTCAACACTTTTCTTAGAAAACAAAAGATAGCAAATGTTTGAACTAAGATTCGGTACCCTGCATACATAAGCATTTAACAAATATTAACTCTTTACTTATTTTCAGTGTGAACCTAATCAAGTCCTTTCCCCTCTTTAAACCATAGTTTCTTGGAGGTTGTTCTAGATGATCTCAGGTTTCCGTTCTAACTCTGAGACTTTTTTAAAACCCAATTTTTAATTGCGTAAATGAATGAATCAAGGATCAGTGTGTTAACTCCAAGATAGCAAAACAATCATCCTTAAGGACCATCATTGATTTACTGGAAACAGGAAATGTCACATTAGTGTCAGACATTGCACTAAGTGCTGCTAAACACAACAATTCCACTGTCAGAAAGGCTCTGCTTATTTCTAACAGTTGGATAGCAAAGGAGAGAGCCCTGAGTGTGGAATCAGAAAGAGCTGAGTTCAAATCCAGTCCCAACACTTTCAAGCTGTTTGACCCTTGAGTCACAAGAGTCATAAATGAAGGGAACTCAGAGACCTAGTCCAGTCCACACATGAATAAGATTCTCCACTACAACAGATCAAAGAAATGACTAGCAGAATAGAGAATCCATGCAAACAGGGTTAAATGACCTCTTTGCCTCAGTTCCCTGAGGCAATTTTACAGATTATATTATCTGTAAAATGATCTGGATAAGTAAATGACAAACTACCCCAGGATTTTTGCCAAGAAAACTAGGGTCACAAAAAGACAGACATAGCAAATGACTGAACGACCTGCTAATATCCATTGAGATTACTGTGGATAGGAACTTTATGATTGTGTAAAATGAGAGACTTGGATTAAGTCTCTTTGCCCCTTCCTTCCAAGCCTATGTCTATGATTCCTTGATCTGTATAATGGGGTAATATAATAAGATCCCAAAGTTTTTGTGGAGATCAAATATAATGGCCACATATAATAACCTACTTTCTAGTTGAGGAAAGTAGAAGCTGATTGATCACTGAGTTGCCATAGAGCTAACACTGATAATGTCTGCTTTAAGACTAGCACCAAAATGCTTCATGGTACCATCTCCCTTAACTCTTTTAGGTGAATGCAGCAGTAGGGTGAGCCCCCCAAAATGAGATGCCTAAGGAGGGCCAAATCCATTTGGGTTGGAAAAAAGGAGAGCCAGTTAAGCGTTCCAAGCTGATCAGTATTTGGATCAGGTCCATGAGTGCTGGTTTTACTTTCAGCCTCACGAAGATAAGAAGAACCAATCTCACAGGAAAAAAAATGTAAAAGATTATAATGGACATAAAGTACTTTGTAAACTGAAAAGTAAACATAACTACAAATGGAAAGGATTATGATTGCTTCAATGCTGGAATAGGAAAGCATGTTGCCAGTGTTGTTAAGGCGATTTCAATTGCTATTGGTCCTTTTCTCTCTCTCTCTCCTTCTCCAACATGCAGAGTTAGTGTTAACTATGTCTTTTGATCATTGATTTATTCAGGACCAGTTACAAGGAGATGGGGTTTCCACTTACCTCCGGCTGTCTGATTTCCTAAAAACAGGGCCATGAATAAACCCCCCTCATTTCCTTTGACTCCAAGCCACCATTTGTTTTCTGATCTTTGGAGCTGCGGCTATGAGGAATTCACTCTCCGCTTTGGAGGAGACCCTTTTCAAGACTCCTCATCTTCTCTTTGGCACCTCCGTACACACTCCCTTCCCACTCTCCCCGACTTTGATTTCTTGCTGGCTGCTTTTGGAGAACTGTTTATTATTATGAATAATAAATAACAATTCACAAACCAGCCTCTTGAACACTTGGAAAGAGGTGTGCTCTGAATACAAGGATCACTTCTGAAACTGTGCTGAACATCCATCCAAAGTAAATATGTTTTAATCTGGGTCTCCTGAGAAAGATGATGGGAACAGAAACTTAGGGATAGATGTGAGAATATGCCAGAAGAGAGTCAGAAATGTCAGAATCAGAGGAGAGCTTAGAGATCATCTGGGCCAACTCCCCTCTGTCTGATGCAGGAATCCCCACTGCAGTACCTTGGAAGCCTCTGCTTGAGTACCTCCAGAGGTCGGGAACTGTTTGCACGGACTCTCTGTCACTATTCTGACAATTATGCCTTTGATCTGTTGTAATGGGGAATCTTGTTCATGTGTGGGCTGGACTAGAAGGCTTCTGAGGTCCCTTCATTTGTGACTCCTGTGACTCTAGGATATATAAAGCAGTTCTTTTGTGGAGAGCTCATTGTCTGAAAAAAATTCTGATGTGAGGATGAGCTTCAAAGCCTTGGAGGCTTTGGTTGGTTGGATATGCACATAAAAATCCTGGAATTTAAAGCCTTCATAACCTATCCCCTTTTTATTTTTCTAGTCTCATTCTATACTCTTCTTTAGCAACACTGGACTGCTTATAGAGCTCCTCAAAACAGACAGGCATTTTCTATCTCGGTGCCTTTTTGTGGGCTGCCTTCCAAGTCTGGAAAGTTTAATCCTTTCACCTCTGCCTCCAAGGATTTTTGGTTGTTTTTGATTATTTTTGTTGTTCAGTTTGTTGTTGTTGTTTGTTTGTTTGTTTGTTTTTTGTTTGTTTGTTTCATTTTTTAACTTCAAAACTTAGGACAAATCTTATCTTCCAAAGGAGACTCTTCTTGGTTCTTCCAGCTGCTAATGCTTTTCCCTTTCAGATTGCCTTTTGTTGTGTCCTGCTTTCTAGAGCCCCCAAGTTGGGGTGACAAAATGGACCGTTGCTTTCTAAAGCCCCATGCTGGGGTGATTAAAATATATTTCCTAGTGGAGAAGTGATGAAGCGGGACTCCTGCGGAGCATGGAAAAAATGGAGTTTATTTATTACAAGGTCTTTCCCCTTTTTATACCCTTATATCCTTATGTAACACAAAGAGTATGTATGTGCCCCGAATATACTGGACACATGGGATCACAAACAACTTGCTATTGTATGTAGTTTGCCATCTGGTATCACTCTTCAACCCACTGTCACTCTGCCTTAATCTCAGCACAGGTTGTCACTGCCCCTGACTTCTCAGAAAGGCTGAGAGCCCTTAGGGGAGATGGGGAGCCGAATCAGACATTGTCAGCAGGTTCCTTCTGAACTGAAGGGTCTTATACCTTACCCAGAGTTCCCCCACTGCCTGTGACCCTCTATGCTTTTCTTCTATTCTATATGTATACTAGAGTGCATAGTGCTCTCTCTCTCTCTCTCTTTTTTCCTTTCTCTCTGTCTGTGACTCTCTTGTCTTTCTCTCTTTCTCTGTATATACATACATACACACACATATATTTATGTTCCATATATGAAACCTGGCTATATGATTTCTCTAAGTATGTATCTTTCATGTGCGTCTTCTTTGTATACACAATATTGCCTCTGATAGTGCATGTACCATATAGGAAATTATGCCCAAGGGTTATGGGGGAAATTTTATTGCTATCATTCTGACATTTCCATTTCTTTTCTTTGCCAATTCCTTTTCTTTGAATAAATTGCGTACTCTGGGTATTTATTGATGTTAAGCAAACAGGTGGGGGCCTGTAAGCTATTGTAAAATATTTGTACATATAAAGTTTATTGAATATGTAGTTGTTTTGTCTTTGAGACTATGTGGTGGGTTGGGGGTGTTGATAGCTACTGCGATACTAAACTTAAATTTTCTTCCTTATAATTTTCATGTGGTGCTCCTGATCCTTTTGGTACTACTTGAAATTAGCATTTCCAAAAGTCCATTTGAAGTGATCTGGAGACAAAGACCTGAGTTTGAATCTGGATTGAGATGTTTATTAGCTGATGTGACCAGCTAGTGTATCTTAGGCAAGTCACTTAACCTCTACTTGCCTCACTTTCCTCATCTGTCAAATGAGGGTGATAATAGTGTCTGCCTCTCAAAGTTGTTGTAAGGATAAAATGAAATAAGAATTGTAAAGAGCTTAGTACACTGCCTGGTATACATACAGTAGGCTCTATACTAATGTCCTTTTTGTTATTGTCACCATCTTCATCTTCATCATCATCATTCATAGTTGCTACTTTCAGGAACTTCACAGCAGTGTTATTTGGGCCAGTGATACATAGTGATAGCCTTTTCTTTTGCATGTTTAAATTCCCAATGGAATGCTACCTAGCTTAAAACTAGAAACACCTCAGGACATGATAAAAGGGAGAAACCACAGAATCTTGGGAACAAGATATACAGAGAGCTTGCCAAAGTCACTTGAAGAATAAAGATTCAGGACAAAACAAAACTCCAGCCAGATTCTCTTTAAATTTGATTTAATTTGTTTTTTTTTCTTTCTTTCTTTTCTTTTCTTCTTTCTTTCTTTCTTTCTTTCTTTCTTTCTTTCTTTCTTTCTTTCTTTCTTTCTTTCTTTCTTTCTTTCTTTCTTTCTTTCTTTCTTTCTTCTTCCTTCCTTCCTTCTTTCCTTCCTTCCTTCCTTCCTTCTTCCCTCCCTCCCTCCTTCCCTCCCTCTCACCTCTCTCTTTTTCTTTCTTTCTTCCTTTTCAGATTCTCTAGAGTAAAGGACACAGTGTCAAATCACAGTCACTGGTGGGACAAGGAGACATTCAGAATCAGGAGATTTTGGGTGCCAGAACTAAAAGATAGTCTCATGAAAAGTTATCATTGGATCATGGGCCCTCTCCTCCTATCACCTATTTATCTTTTGGAAAGCTGAGGAAAACGAGATGTTTGATTAGAGGAAATTCTACCTAATTGGACTCCTACTCTTGGGAGGCACTAATCATGAAGGTTACATGGGAGATGAGCTTTTCTAACGTGAAGAATGCCAGACTGAATGTGGATATATATATATATATATATATATATATATATATGTGTGTGTGTGTGTGTGTGTGTGTGTGTAAAAAATAAATAACTTTTCACAATAAACAACTAGGTTATTAGGTCCCTCAAAAAAGAGTTTTGTCTTCTGCCTGCTATTGTTTTTGTTAAATTTTAAAGACATTTCATTGATATCTTTGTTTTTTACATCGCTTACATTTATCAATGGAGCTCTCCCTCTTTCTACTCTCAGTGAACAATCCTTTATAATAAAGAATTAAAATGAGAAAAAAGAACATTTTTCCAAAATTAAACCATACATAGCAAAACTTGACATTACATACAATGCTCCTTATCAGTGGGCTCCCCTCACTCATGCAAAGAAGAAAGAGAAAATATCTTTTCATATTTCTTCTTTGGAATCTAAACTTGTCCATTATAAAACAGTAGCATTTGGTTTCAAACATGTTATTTTTAAAATATGTTTTCAATTTTTC
Organism: Sarcophilus harrisii; assembly: GCF_902635505.1. Taxonomy (NCBI): domain Eukaryota; kingdom Metazoa; phylum Chordata; class Mammalia; order Dasyuromorphia; family Dasyuridae; genus Sarcophilus; species Sarcophilus harrisii. Next base: position 16,760,135 of record NC_045430.1, read on the forward strand.
CTGCAGTAGTCATTATGCAAGTTGTTTTCTTGATTTTGTTTACTACACTTTGTATCAGTTACCATACCTCTTTGGCTGCATCATTCAAATTATATCTTACAGCATAGTTATATTCCATTAAATTCATATCCCACAGCTTTAGCCATTCTTTAATCAATGGACAGCTATTCTTTTTTCACTTTTTTGCTACAAAAATATATCTTTAAAATTATATATGTGGAGGCCCTTGACTTTTTTTTAAACACTTAAAAACATCTTTTACACCCTCTTCCTTAATCTTTTCTTCTCAAGGCTAACCAACTCCATCCCAGCCCAGTGATTTCCATACAAAATGACTTCAGGTTCTTTGATTGCTCTGATTGCCCCTCTCTGAAATTTTTGCCATTTTCCTTCTGAAGTGTAGTGCCATGTGGTGATTGGGGTGAAAAAAGAGAGGGATCCTTCAAACAAGATCTGGTCAGCAAAGAGTACACTGAATCTATTACAACTAATTGTGTTTGGTCTCTATGTCCCTATTGCTTAGCATTGTGCCTAACGGTGTCTTTAACTATAAAAATAGTTTATATAAAACTATATAAATAATGTTTATATTAAATAAAATCATTATTTATTAAATAAATGAAATGATTTATTAAATCATAAAATGATTTATTAAATCCTTTATTAAATACAAAGGAATAAATTTCCTTTGTATTAGGAAAGTTTGGACAGCTAGTTTTAGAGTGGATAAAGTATTGGGCGTAGAGTCAGGAAGCCCTGGGTTCAAATCTGAATTTCAGACACTTAGTAGCTGTGTAACCCTGGGCAAGTCATCTAACCTTGTTCGACTCAGTTTCCTCATTTGAAAAATGAACAAGTGAAAGACCTGGCAAACCATTCTAATACCTTTGCCAATAAAACCCCAAATAGGGTCATGAAGAATTGTACATGAGTGAAAAAAATGACTCAACAACAACAAAACAAAAGTTTATTATTAGAAAGAATACTTTCTTTCTACTTTAGTTTCAGTTCTGCTCTGCCCCTTTAACTATTTTCCATGACTCTTTCTTCCTTGATATTTCCTCCCTTCTAATACTTGGAGAATTAATACATTGCTCCTTTGTCTTCATTTGTGCTCATTAGATAGATCCAATTCCTTTCATTTTTCCTCATCAAATGGCTGCAGCAGTCCTGCTCTTCTCATTCTATCCTCTGCTTCTCAGATGTTGCTTTCACAGACTTTGAGAACTTGTAAGGTCAACTCTCTCACCTTCTGTTCATATTTGGGGGTAGGAGGTGGAGAGACTTTGAAGCTCAGAAGAGTCTACATGGAGATAAGACTATTTGCACCAGAGACCATTGATCTGAGGATATGGTAACTAGCCCAGGAGCAGCCTTTGATTCCTCCTTTCCCCCTTTCCCTTCTGGACCAAGCATGTCCACATGATCATCAAGGTCAAGGTGCTCCCTCCTTGCTCTTTCTAGGGGTGGCTAGACTAGGGTTCTATAGAGAAGGGGGAAACATTAGCACAAGAAAGGAACCACAATTGATTTGTGATAGCAGGGAAATTAATTCTCTTTGCACACTCTACACTCCAATCAAACTGACCTTCTTCCTATTGCTCACGCCTGGCACTTCATCTCTCATTTTTGTGACTTTGCATTACTTGTGCCTTGTGGCTGACAGAGAAACCTCATCACCCTCTATTTCTTATAGTCCCTAGCTTCCTTTAAATTCAAACAAGTGCCATCTTCTACATGAAGCTATTTGTGATCCTTTCAACTACTGTCTTTCCCCTCTAAATGATCGTCGTCATTTTGTATATTTTGCTTGTACATATAAGTACATTAATTCATTTTATTTAATAGATTATGAACTACTTGAGAACAGGGATTGTTTGATTTTTGTACATGTATCTTTAGAGTCTCACATAGCATCTGGAGCATACTAGGTAATTTGAAAAAAAATATATTATTTATTGATTAATTCCACTGCTAGAATTTCTCCAAGCAGCATTCTCTGAGAAATGCTACATTCTACCTTGGACAGCAACTTAAGTCAGATCAGTAGACTCCTAACTACAGTTTCTTCCCTATTGCTGTCAAAATCTTTGTGTTAGAGGAGGTTTTTTAAAGATTTTGCAGTCTAGGGGCAGCTAGATAGTGTGATGGATAGAATACCAGCTCTGAAACCAGAAGGACCTGAGTTCAAATCTGGCCTCAGATACAACACTTCCTAGCTGTGTAATCCTGGGCAAATCACTTAACTCTAATTGCTTCAGCCAAAAAAAAAAAAAGTACAGTGTAGATTCATAGAATGTTAGACCCAGAAGGGGCGATGTTGGACAGAAACAGGAATTTGTCATCATTTAAATTAACATTTTGTCTTTGAGAACATCATTGCTGAATATCGTTCCCCTGCTAAATGTCCTTTTCTAAGTGTAAAACAAAATGCACACATGTGTGTGTGCATGTACACACACACACACACACACACAGAGAGAGAGAGAGAGAGAGAGAGAGAGAGAGAGAGAGAGAGAGATAGTGTTGGTTATATTTGGAAAGTATCTTAGCATTCCAAATGTCAGAACTAGGAGGGACCTTAACAGAGAATGTCAGAGCTAGGAGGGACTTGAGAACTAGAATGTCAGAATTGAAATGAATTTTGGAGCATAGGATATCGTAACTGGGGATGATAGAACACAAAATGAAGGAACCAAGAGGTCCTTGGAACGCTGAATGACAGATTGAAGAGAGACATCAAAATATACATTGTCACAGCTGAGAAGGAATGAAGAGTATGTAAAGAAAGAGCTGGGAGTCTTTAGAACAAGAAATGTCCATGCTTAGAAGGACCTCAGAATAGAGATTGTTGGAACTAGAAAATATGAGAGGATATCAGAACTAGAAGGGATATCAGAACACAGAAAATAGTAAGAAAGGAGTTTACAAAATACAATGTCAGAACTGGGGGAGAGGGAGAATTAAAATGTATACTACTGGAGCTTGCTTTGGCCTTTGCACTAGGGAAGGAGTCTGAATTTTTTCCTTTTCTTTTATGGGTTATTTCCAGTACCTTATTTTGAAAATTTGGGTTGATATTATATGATACTTTATTGCATTTATGATTTTCTAAACTTTTTTTCTGTGTTGTCTATCTGCCTTTGCATGTCATATGTGGCTTATATATAACTTTCACAAAATTCCTGTTTAATTTCTTATGCTCATCCATGATATAGTGAGACTGCAGTGGGGAAAATTGTGATGTAGAAAAGATAATTGTACTTTAAATAATAATGATTTCATTGGTGCAGTCACATAACCTCAACTGGTTCTTGACTCTTGCTTGGCCATTCTTCTACTATGCCTTATGGAATCTTGATCTCATTTGCACATAGATTCTTCTCAATTCTTTTTCATTTCTGCCATCATCATAAAATATAACCTCAGTCTTCCATGTCTCCTCAGATATCAGGCAGAAAACTTATATTTACATATAAACAAATCAAATGAAATGATAAAAACAAATCACTTTTTAAGCTTTTAAATACTATATAAATATCAATTATTTTTGATGGCAACTAGTGACACATTATATAGAATGGCTAGGCTTAGACTGAGGACAAAATAATTAAACTTTGTGTATCAATGTACCCCTTTTGGGTAGCCTGGTAGAATCTATGGGATCCTCCTCACAATCATGTTTTTAAATGCATAAAATATACTGGATTATAAAAGAAAGCAATTCTATTAAAAAAGTTACCAAATATTAAATACACGTACAAGATCATGGACATCAGATTAATGACTTTTAGTATTAAAAAAAACATGAACTTCTATCCCAGGTTATATCCTTATGAGTTATATGGCCTTGGACAAGTCAGTTAAGCTCTGTTTGCTGCAGGTTCCTCAACTGTAAAATGGGGGTAATGATGGCACCTACTTAACAGAGTTATTATGAGGGTCAAATGAAATAATATTTGTAAAGTGATTATAATGCACAGTGTCTTACTTGTTATAAGTGTTTGTTAATATTTACTTCCTAGTTGGTCTTGAAGGGCACGTACAGCTCAGAGGCAGAGAGAGAAGGGGAGAGAATATTGGAGACAAAAACACTCCTGAAGATAGGGATGGAAAGATTGTCCTGTGTTCCAAGGTCTCTGAGTAGATCAGTCTGAGTGGTGAAGAAGCTTTATATAGTTGTAGCTGAGTTCTCAGAACAGAATAACCAGCAAGGACTATAATAATTACTCATGCAGTTTTCTACTCTGACTTCTTTTTGCCCAGGGCAGGGTTCAGAGTAATGGGAAGGGAGACTAAATTAAGCACCCCTTCAAAAACAGAAGAAGACAGCAATGGCAATTATCCTAGTCTTTTAGCTTGTGAAATATCTCCACTTTCCCCTATGCCTTTCTTTCACTATTTCACAACACTTATATGAGGAATGGGGAGATTTATCAGACAGTCAAACTCTTGAGTTATGATCTCTCTGCTGCAGCTGCAGAGCCCCAATAGATCACCAAGCCCAGGCTATTTGGGTTTCCAGAAAGCTTTTTACTCTGAATGTATGGTAGGGAATATTTTTCCTAACATTTAAACCACTTCATGCAATTTTTTTTTGCTATCATGTGACTTTAAGACATCTCTTCCTCACCAACTCCTTATAGCAGAAATGTGCACAGACTCTGTGGGATTGTGCAGACTTGGTTTAACGATGATATCTATGTTATGTAAATAAGTAGGTTTGGCCAAGTACATAGTGGGGCTAGAATGGAACAGATGGGTACTCCAGAACCTAAATATCGTTTTCAATTTAATGATCTTACAAATATTTCTATTTGTTTCATCATTGGGAATTCTATATTCATTCTTTGAGTTAAGAAGTGAAGATATTTGGTTTTATCAGCCAGCCTGAGTTAATAAATAACTCAATGATTTAATAGATAAAATGGTAGTGCCACATACATCTAAGATTCAAATCTTGCCTTATGCAAATACCATCTATGGGATCCTGGACAAATCACATACATTTTCCCATGCTCAGTTTCCTCATATATAAAGTGAGGAGAATGGAATCAATTGCTTATAAAATCCTTTTCAGCTCAAAATCTATGATCTTATAGTTTGTCACTCCTACTTCAAGAGAAATAACGCAGCCTAAGGAACAGTAACAAGACTCTGTAACCAACCCCTGATGCATTATATATTGAGGGTACTGTAGCAGTTAGGTAATGTAGTGGATAGAAAGCTGGACCTGGAATCAGGAAGACTCCTCTTCCTGAGTTCCAATACAGCCTTAGACACTTATTAAATGCCTGACAAGTCAACCCTATTTGTCTCAGTTTCGTCATCTGTAAAATGAGCCGGAGTAAGAAATGGCAAATCACTCTAGGGTCTTTGCCAAGAAAATGCCAAATGGGGTCTTGAAGAATTGGACATGACTGAAACAACCTACTTATTTACAAACAAAAACCCTACTTATTTAAAGGGTCAGGTAAAATAATTCACTATTCCTTCCCAACCTCAGTTCAAAGAAGGCAGGAGTTGGTCATGACTGGGTTGAGGGAGCACCTTTCCCTTGTTGACAGGTAGGATTGTCTTGATCCAAATTGACCAGTTATTTAAAAAGGGGACAGCATCAGTTGGAGAATGACTGAATAAGTTACGGTATGTGAATGTTATAGAATATTATTGTTTTCTAAGAAATGATGAGGAGGATGATTTTAGAAATGTCCGGAGAGACCTACATGAACTGATGCTGAGGGAAATGAGCAGAAGCAGGAAATCATTGTACATGGCAACAGCAAGATTATATGATGATCAGTTCTGATGGACGTGGCTTTTTCTAACAATGAGATGATTGATACCAGTTCCAATGATCTTGTAATGAAGACAGCCATCTATATCCAGAGAGAGAACTGTGGGAACTGAATGTGGATCACAATATAACATTCTCATTCTTTTTTGTTATTGTTCACTTGCATTTTTTTTCTTACTCATTTACTTTCTTTTTTTAATCTGATTTTTTTTGTGCAGCAAGAGAACTGTATACATGTTTATACATATTGGATTTAACATATATTTTAACATGTTTAACATATATTGGATTGCTTGCCATTTAAGGGTAAGGGTAGGGAGAAGGAGGAGAAAATCTGAAACAACAAGGCTATGCAATGGTCAATGTTGTCAAATTATCTGTGCATATGTTTTAAAAAGAAAAAGCTTTAAAAAGAAAAAATAAAAAGAGGGCAGTGTCCTATAATACCTTCTTCCCTGCTAATAAACATTTGATAAGAAATGGGAAAACTGAGAATAGATTATTGGGTTTTTACCCCAATGAGAGTGTTGAGAAGCGAGCTAAAGAGACTATAGGAAATATGATTAATAGAGAGAATGTGCAGAATCCATGATTTTTGACTCAATCAATAACACTCTAACTATGACAATTGGTATTATACAAAAATGAGAACAAGCTGACCTATCAAATCATATCTTCCTTTCCTTCCATCCATCACTATAAGTGCTCACTAAAATGTTGATTATCCATTTGAAAGTCCCTCATGGGAGTGGAGGAGGTTGATGATAGTAGTGAACTAGGTAGATCTCTTCCAATTCTTTAATTTTGTGGGAATATCACTTTCATCTCTAAAATGAAATAATTTTATAAATCTTATACTTGGGAAAACTCTTAAAGTGTTAAGGGAGACATTAGAACTCATATAATCCTACATTCTCATTTATAAGAGGGAAACAAAGGCATAGGAAACTGTGACTTTCCATACATCAAATTAGCTAAGATTACTAATTACTATTAGTTGGGGAAACAGAACTTACAGTTCTTGGCCTCCAATCCCCTATTCTTTTGGCTTTGTTGGCTTATTTCCTGAATTACTTCATAGTATCATAGATAAAGGGACTCTAGAAATCATTCAGTCCATTCGTTTTATTGATAAGGATAAGGCCAAGAAAGGGAAAGTAATTTGCCCAAGCATTAAGTCTCTGAAGCAGAATTTGAAAACATGACTTTCCAACTCCAAGAATAATAACTTAAGTACCCCATTGTCCTGCTTCAAATGACACTGCACTAATTAATCTCCTGTTTTATACACACTTTTCTTGTTATTACTCCAAAGATTATAAGCTCCTCAACAGTGGTTACCAAGTCTAACACTTTAATAGTCTTCATAGTATTTATCACTAGTACACAGTGGAAGAGATAGGATAAGGTATGTGTGAGTCCTGGATGAGATAAGAACACCAACCATAAATGACCATCCACTGGAATCTTCAATGAGGTGCCATTGTAACACAAAACTATTATGTGACCTTGGGGAAATTCACTTCTTTGAACCTCAATTGTTCATCTAAGAAATGAAGGTTACATTGGGTGAATTCTCTAGTTACAAGGTCATGACAAATATTTTCATGGATTAGTATTAAATTAGTATTAAATATGCAAATATAAATATCATTATCCTCATTTTACCAATAGAAAACTGAGGTTCATGTAGGCATAACAACTTACCCATTGTCACTTCTCTGCTTAGTTTTAGAAGTGGGATTAAAGCCCAAGGAATTCTAATCCCAGCAAGCTTTCTACTATACATGATTTTGCTACTAAAGAATAATTGACTATTTTTTATCTAGAATGTTTAAAATTTCTCAGCATAAATGCTGGAGAAAAAAAAAGATGAAAAAGTAGCAATTGGGGAAAATAATGTTATCTAGCATCAAAGATTACAAGGTGAAAATGTACTTGTCAACTTCATTTAAGCATGTGGGATATGCAGAAATTAATTTTAATACAAAGTACTGGGAGTTATCCAATGTGCATACCTGGTGTCAGCAGCAAATTCATTATTGTCAAAGCATTCCAATTCAGTTCAGGGAGGTGAATTTTCCTCCCATCTAGCTGGCTAAGAAGTAGCTTGATGCATTGGTTGAAAGTCTGTTTTTGAGTCAGAAAGCTCTGGGAATAGAACCTGCTTCTTCCCTCTCTGCTCTCTCACTGGTCTGTCCACCTCCAACTCTAGATGTGTTGACCCACTGAGAACGACTCCATTTTGAAGTGGATAGTTAGTTAGTCCTTGCCCCAACCAGCATCTTATCAGAAATCCCAGACATGTTGTTCACTTTCTCTTAGCTCCCTCTGCAGTTGGCTTTAGTGATAGGATTGAATCTTGAGTTTATCTTCTTTATTATCTAAACCTTTTGCATTGATGTAGAAATATCTGAGGTCATGGCTTTTATTGCTGGCTTTTTTCTTAAATTTAATCCTGCAAAAGTTCTTGGATATCCTCTTTTTACATTTTGTTTTACACAGATTTATCTTCATGGTCACATAAGGGGAGTTTTCTCCCTTTTTCAGTTCAAAACACATCTGATTAACTGTTTCAAGGTTCCAGGAACTTGGATAGAGAGCCAGAAATACCTGTATTCAAAGGAGCTTCTAACACATATTGACCCCCTTTGGCAAATGGGCAAATCACATAACCAATCTATTTTTTCAGGCAATTCTCTAGTACCTTTTGTTTTCTTCCTGTGGTATGGTCCCCCTTCACAGTCTAGTGATCTCTTCTCAGAACTGAGAATAATCCCATATTCTGAAACTCTCAGAATATGTAAATACATAAATATACAGGATTCCAGTGGAAATCAATTATCTTTAAATAGTTATCAAAATATTAAATAAATAAGACGTTGCATGAACTCTAGTTTGAAAATTCTAAGAAAATGTTATCAATTTCAGATCAAGTGAAAACTTAATTTTGTAAGTTTCTTATGCTAGTAAAAACCATACCTCAAGGTATTACTCCCATCTACCTTAGCAGATTTGTAAGAGTAGTTTTCTCCTTTCCTTTTCATTTTTTAACGTCAATTTGGTTGGATATTCAAATTCAAGGAAAATAAGCATATGCTTGCTCCCTTTGGGCTATATGCCATATCTAGTCACGGGTTATCATTCCTATATTTTAAGTCATGATTTGAAAATCCAAATTTCATTTTGGCCATCTATTCCAAATCTGCCTTTCCCTTTGGAAATTCTTATCTTTTACTGGTAGCAATGATGAAAAATGCTACCTGTTCCCCAAGGTCTTCCAATTTTTATCCAAGATTTTCACTAAGCATTTTAGGTTCCTTATTTTGGTATCATTTGTACCCAGGTGAATAACCATAAATAGAAAGTAATCATTTGGGACTCTTGGAAGATTCTCTGTCATGTCTTGGATATGAAATATCAATCTTCTATTGTCATCATTGAGATAGTTTCCTCTTAACTTTTTAGCAATAAGTCCCCACCCATTCCCTCTCATCTCTTCCCCTAACTTCATGGGAAGTTTTCTCTTCTGATGGCCCTTGTGTACTTTGATCCTCATTCCCACTTCCTCAGAGTGTTCAGCTCTGTCTTTTGGGGGAAGATTGTTGCTCAGTTTCCGATATTCATTATCCTTCCATTTCTTTTCTGTGTTATATTCTTCTGCTCGTCAACATCTTGATCCTGGTCAGGATTCTTCTCAATTTCTAAAAAATCCTTGTAATTATTTTTGCATTGAAGCCCCTTTTCATGTTAAAAAACTAACCATTGTATTCTCCTTGATAATTTATGAGAGTGGACAGATGTTCTTTAAACCCTTTTGTTTCCTTTTCCAGGTATAAAAAAGTCTGCATTTTCAGCATAAATAACAGTTCTTTGACAATTTTAGAATTACAAATATTACACATGAAGGAATGACTTTACCATGCTCTCCATATTTTATGTAAGTGAGATTCCCTAATCCTTTGTTATTTTGACTATTTGCTGTAGCTTTACCAGTGTAATGACTCTGGTATGCTATGAAATCATGATTGATTCATAGATTTGTGAAACTATGGAAAAGGCAGCACCTGAGAGTTCACCTGGCCCAAATTTCTTACATTAAAGATGAAGAACACATGGAACAGAAGGGACTAGGATTCCTCGTGCAGTGTGGTATCATTTTGAGCAAAACTTTGGCATTGTGATATTATTGGTATAGAGAACTATTGTTGAAGAAATTCCCTTTCCCAATATCATTTAGTACACATATTCAATGGAAAATGTTCATTGGTGCACCCCCTTTGCTACTTACTCTAGTAGGAAGTTGACTAGAACTCTGAGACTTGAAACTTCAAACCAGGTGTTTCTAGATATGAGATGATCTTTATATCTACTAAGATGAAATATTTCATTTTTCTAGAGTATAGATAAATAATATAAACTCAAGATACTGGCACAGAAAGGCAAATTTGACCTTTGAGACCACTGACATTTAATGGGAAGAGATAAACAACTGGAACATGACTGGGGAAGAAGATACTCTATTGAAAAAGAATGAGTTAAGTAAAACATTAAGGGAATAGCATTGTATACAAAGACAATGTGTATTTGAAAATGTATACAAAGAAAGTGTATATTTGGGGAAATGCAACAGTCAGTGGAAAAATCGGAGAGAACATTTGAATGAAGAACAAAGAAAGGTAACATATTATTCTCATGGTTTATACAATAGATCACCTGCACAGAGAGAATACATTAATTAGGCATTTGAAGAAATAGATCATAAACTTGATATAGCAGCATAACAGTAATGAAAGCGGATATCAGTTTACTGATTTGATGATAATGTTTTCTTTTAAAAGATGGAATAACTAACATGGGTAATTTTTTATTCTAAATCTGATTTTTAGTGACAGAAAGGAACTAGTTGAAGTGGGAAATAATGATGATTTAGAAGTGGGGAAAGTCATGATTCTTGGTTAGAATTTGTATTGAGTAAGAAAGAAAAGCTGGACCTCTTTTGACATGCAGCCTAGATTTCAAAATAGTAGATTTCAAGGGGGTCAATGAAAAGATAAGAAGGAAATTATACATTTCAATTCTACAGGGGAAATTCAATCTAAAAGGAATGGAAATCTTTTAAAGCTGATAATCTGAAGGCAGAAAAATGGAACATTTCTTTTTAAAATAATATTTAATTGCATGTAAAAACAATTTTTAACTTTCCTTTTTTAAAAAAATGAGTTTTGAATTGCCTCTCTCTCCCTTCTCAAACATGTTATACAAAACATATTTCATATTAGTCATGTTGTGACAGTAAACACAGACCAAAAAAATGATTAAAAAAATGAAATGAAAATAGTATGCTTTGATCTACACTCCATCAGTTCTTTCTCTGGGGGTAGCTAGCCAAAAAAAGAAAAGAAATGAAAAGAAAAAATAGAACAGTTCTGATAAAAGGAAAAAGGGAGGAGTTATCTAAAGAGAACAATATAGGACACATCATAAGTCACCTTAAATGTGTACAAAGTGAAAAAATGAGCAGGTAATGAAACATTAGGGACATATGAATTCCCTGATCACTGATATTGGCTTATTGGATCAGCTCACCTTTCTCAAGTGATCTTCAACATAAAGAATTCAGGAATGGGGAAATACTCTCTACCAATGTTGGCTAGCACCTTCTCTGCACCTGAAAATCCTAGAAAATTATCTGAGTCACTCAAAGGTTAAAGGGTTTCTCCAGGGCTATTAAACCAAGATTTATTAAAGGTGGGACTTGACCCCTTGATGATTATTAAAATATGATATAATATTGTAAGAATAGTGCCATAAGGGGCAGCTAGATGGCGCAGTGGTAGAAGTCAGGAGGACCCGAGTTCAAATTTGACACACTGCTTAGTTGTGTGACACTGGGCAAGTCACTTAACCCCAATTGCCTTAGGGGGGAAGAAAAAAAAGGAAACGTGCCATAATCTTCAAAGATCGTGATGAACAGAAGTTAATGAAGAAAGTTAAGGACAATAAAAATCAGGTTAAATACCATTTAGGGGAAAGAAGGAAGACTTCAGTTAAGGTGAAATATGCCAGGTTAGTAAATATAAGGTAATTTGAGGAGGGGAGATCATGAATAGTGGGGAAGATAAGGTAAAATTTCGCAGAGAAGATGACATCTCAATTCTGTCTTGAAGGAAGATTATGAAAATGATAATATGAAGAGAATGTCTTTTAGGGGAAGCTAGAATAAAGAGACAGAATGGAAGTTTAAGGAGCAACTAGCTAGTGAACAGGAGAATTTAGAGAATATGAAAGCTTATGATTTGACTAAGGGTAGCTTTACAAAGAGGATTAACATGAAATAATGCTGGAAAGGTAAGCAATCATGAGCTAGATTATTGAGAGCCTTAAGTTTCCAGCTGACAAGTTTCTCTTTTATTCCGACACACTGGAGAGCTTTGAAGTATTTTTGAGTAATATAGCAACTTGGTTAGACCCGCTTTTCAGGGGGAAAAAATGACAGCTGTGAAAAGGAGGGAGGTGCAAAAATTAAGGCATGAAAAAACTACTTGAGACATTTGCATATTAACTAGATGATCTGATCTATTAAACTGTTGTCAGTCATCAGCATTTTAACTCCAATTCATTCATCAAATTAGCTCTTATCTTCTTTAAGGCTCTAAGTAAAAAAAAAAGATGTCTGTATATAAGGCAGGTGGTCAGAAAAAATGGGGTTAGGTAATCTGGAAAGGGGAGAGAAGGAATATATGTCAGGTTTTTTTGGGGAAGCAGTAAGAAAAGTAGTAATGAAAAGTAGCCTGATCATAAGTTGTTTGTGAGCAAGGGAATGCCCACAAATAGTTTTGGGGAGAGTGTTAATTGGGATTGTTAACAGGGGCTACTTCATTTTTATTTTTGTATACCTTTCTGTATATTTAGCCCAGAACCTGGCACATATTAAGTACTTAAAATGCTTATTGATGGATGGATGGATGGATGGATGGATACTGATGTTAGTAGGCAGAAAAGAAAGGGAGATAACAGTATTCATTCAATTCACTTATCTAATTCCATATAATTATTCAAACACTACTGGAAAGCCACCTTTTCTATGAATCCATAAAATTAGAGAAGGATCCACTAACCCATAAGATAAGAAAGTATCTCTTTATTCTCTAGCTCCCCAAATCTATCCTGCTTTTCTTAGGTACTTAGTTACTTAGGTTTCTTGGTACTCACTTAAGTACTTAGATACTTTTCTTAGGCCTAATTTTTTGGTAGAATTATTTAGAAACACATATGGTTTATGTCTATAATATCTCCTCTAGGAACACTTCCTAACCTTTTATTCTTACTGACTGGCTCTCAGGATGCAGTAACTTGCTTCTTTCAACTTCCTCAACAGAAGTGTTGAGACTTTCCATTATTATTATTTGCAAGCCCCCATCTGGTGTGTTCCTCATTATCATTTAACCAGTGTATGTCTATTAGCTTCTAGAAAAGATATTTTCCAAGAGAGTTCAGCAAGAACAAAAAAAAAAATCTTTTCTCCTCCTCCCAAAGTGAAATGAATTTTCCCCTTGAATACATAAAATCCCTCAGTAATTTAAAACAAAAGTAGTTAAACACACATTTGACCAAGGAATATCTCCTGAGTTCTAGCCCCAGAAATCCTTTCAGCTCTTAATGGAATCCTCCTGAGATTTCCTCGTATCTACAGCCAGCTTCTAGGCTCTAAGGATCAGTGCCTTTCTAAAGCCCAAAGTTAATACTTCTCTCCTCTATTTCAGGAAACTCTGCTATTGACTCTAGTGCTTAGTGTCAACTCTGATAGTTTTGGTGGATCCTTTGATCACCTGGGCACACAACTCTTGGAATATGCTTTGATCTAAGATCAGGAAAAAATAAAGACAAAAGAAATGAAGGCAATAGATTTTTATGGACACATGTGGCTAGGTAGAAGAGGCAGAGTCAAAAAGAGGCAAAGGACTCTATGTTATCTTTTCTGTATTAAAATTCAATTCTAGCTCATCACTTGCTGAGTCATAAGTTCTTCCAAACCTTCAACCAATTAGGAAATTCTTCATCATTAGACAAAGCATGCACCTCAGTCCTGTATGGCTGGAAATGGGCTCTGTAAAGTTCTGGTTACTAAATGGAAACAAGACAGAGAATATCTGTGTATATTCTAAGAATTATTTCCCCATGGGCCAATACCTTCATTACTTGTGCATATCTAGCCTGCAAGCTATTTGTCTTGATAGACTATTTTACATTGTTTTTATGTGCCCCATATCATAACATGCAAGTCTCTACATGGAATAGAGGTAAATACTTAGCATAAAATCATTTTTTCATTGATTTAGAGAAACAAGGGATGTTAGAAGCCATGTAATATAGCACTAAAAAAAGTTGAGTCTTAGAGAGGGTAAGTAATTTGTTCAAAGTCACATCACTAGTAAGCTGGAGAGCTAGCAGTTGGATCAATTCTTCTTACTCAAAATTCAATAAATATTTCTTGAAATTGAAAATTGAAAACATTTTTTGAAATTTCTTGAAATAGTGATAAAATACATGCATTGGTCAGAATAATGTAAATGAAAAAAAACAACAAAACAATTAAAACAGAATGATGCTATATGATAATGATCAAAGATAGTCTCAAAGAAGAGATTTTAAAAGTTTTCCTTCTTTGGAGAAGTGAAGGACTATGGGTGTGGAACATTGTGTACTACATCAGGACTTTTCATGCTATGGATAGCTTTGCTAAACTTTTTTTTCACGCTCTTTTTATGCCCTGCTATAAGATATGTCTTGCAAAGAGTGGGAAGGAAGAAGGATACATTTAGAAATGGAGGTGATAGAAATACAAAATAGATCAATGAAAGTTATATTTTAAAGTGTTACTTTTAAATGAATTTTAAAAATCTACTTCATAATTTTAGCAAAGTTTCAATGAAAGATAGAAGAAATAGGACCAAAAAAGACAAATGACAGTCTAAGAAAGAGTCTGGTCATAAATCTTTTGGACCATGTTAAAGAGTGTATAGAGTATTAGGGGGCTCTGTATGTACAGTACAGAAAATTCCTGGTCTGTCAATCACCGATCAATAAGTAAATATTTTCCAAGTGTCTAACATGTTAGGCATGATGCTAAATAAAGAGAGGCAAAAGGCCCCTTCCTCAAGGAGCAACCCATCTAATGGGGGAGAAAACATATAAATAAACATGTACAAGCAATCTATATAAAAATAAATGGGAAACCATTGATAGAGGGAAGGCACTAGAAATAAGAGGGATTAGAAAAAGTTTTCTGTAAAAGATGAGCTTGTCAATGGGAGTTAAAGGAAGCTAGGGAAATCACAAATCAGAGGCAAGAAGAGAGAGTATTGTCGGCATGGAGAAGAGACAAGAAAATGCCCAGAGCTTAGAGATGGTGTGTCTTATTTGTGGAATAGCCCAAAGGCCAGTAGCACTGCATGGAATAATATGTGGCTGGGAATAAGATCTAAAAAGACTGGAAAGGTAAGTGGAAGTATGGTTGCCAAGGGCTTTGAATATCAAACAGAGTATTTGTTATTTCTACTATTTAATGTTTCTAGAGAAAATGGGGAGCATTTGGAGTATATTGAGTAGTGGTAATGACAGAGTTGAAAATGGACTTTAGGGAAATCACTTTGGTGGCTGAATGAAGAGTAGATTGTGGTGGGGAGAAAGTTAAGGCAGGCAGACACACCAAAAAATAATACCATAGTCCAGTTGTGAGGTGAAAAAGGTCTGCATTAAGGTACTAGAAATGTCAGAGGAGAGAATAGGGTATACAGGAACAATAGTGCAGAGATGAAGTTGATTGCTTAGCAACATCTTAAAGTGTGTGTGTGTGTGTGTGACAGAGAGAGCGAGAGTGAGCGAGAGTGTGTGTGTGAGAGAGAGAGAGAGAGAGAGAGAGAGAGAATATATATGTGTCAAAGAAAAAAATTAATTTGTGAACCAGAGGGACTTGGAGGTGATGGAGTCCTATAGTCATAGGGAAGATAGGGAGGAAAAGAATTAAGAGAGAAAGTTGAGTTCTGCATCAGACAGTTGAATTTAAAATGTTTTTTTGGACAGCCAGTCCAAAAGGAGATATTTGAAAGGGCAGTTGGAGAAGCGAGTTTGGAAGTCAGCAGAGTTTGGGGCAGGATGGGGAGATAGGAACTCCCTTTGTAAGTTGGTATTTTTTTCTTTTTTATTTGTTTTGTTTTCTTTTGTAACTGTAGCCTCAGAGGTCCATGGGTACAAAGTTAAATTTCTTGCCCTAAATCTCATAGCAAGTATGTATCAGAAGTGAGACTTAAACTTAAACTTCATTTTCTATTATCAAGCTCATTAGTATATCCACTATGCTCCACTTCCTCTCCAATGAATCCAGTGAATCAAAGAGCTAGGCAATTAATAGTATAGTATGATGATATATATGTGTGTATATATATATGCATATAAATATATATATATACATATACACATATATATGTATATATATATATAATGTGTGTATACATACACAATACAGACACACAAACACACAGAGAATTAGTATAGACCTAGCTTTAGAGACAAAGACCTGGATTTGAATCCTGCCACTATGACCTTAAGTAAGTCATTTCATTTTTTTCTGAGTCTCAGTTTCTTAATCTGTAAGAAAGGGGGTAATATTAGGTGAACTGTGTCCTTGAAACTCTAAATCTATGTTCCTTTGATCTAGCCTGGTTCTCCCCTCTTTCACTATATATCTCAGAAATCTGAGGCTCAGAAGACTCCAGAGTGGAATAGAGATTACTACTCTCACCTCTCAGTAGCTCTACTCCAAATGTGCAGTATGAACAGACATTTCAGTTTTTTTTTTTTCCCTCCTGTTCTCCCATCAACCAAATAAGCATCACATACCTGCTCTGATTGCTTTTCAGAGATGGGAGAGAAAATTACAGAGGATTATCCAGTATGCTGAGCCCTTCCAGAGAGAAGTGCTAATCAGTCTGAATAGTTAGGCTTATAATCTTCATAAAGAGTGGGTGAGAACGTACCTGGCTACTCAACTCAGTGGATGGTGGGTGCCATAACCCCCAGTCCTAAGTCTTTCTTTGAACATCCATGGTAAGCATCTGTTTCTATAAGCCTGAAATGCTAACTCACCCACATTACACATAAGAAAAAAACAGATTGCTACATAAGCTATTAAAAGTGAGATCTCATCACATTTGGAATGAATGGAACAGATGAGTTCGACTCATTGCTGAGAATGGGAGCTTGAGATTTCCTTGGTTTGATTGGCCATGTGGGCGGGCACCTTCAGGATCCTTTCTGCTTACAACCTCAGGGAATAGGTAACAGTGTTAGATCAGAGCCTAAACTTCCAGTATCTAAGCTTCCTTGTCTGACAAGTTCATATATTTAGAGAATGTTAAAAGACATGGAAGGTGAGAACTAGGAGGAACCTTAGAACACACAAGGTCAGAGTTGGGAGGGACTGCTGATAGGGAATAATAGATGGGGAAATGACTTTAGAAGAATGAAGTTCAGAATTGGAAAAAAAACACTTCAGAATATTTGATTTCAAACATAGAATGACTCTTATAATGTCAGAGCTAGAAGGGACTTTGGGACCTAAAATGTCAAAGCTGGGAGAGACCCTAGAACACAGATGTCGAAGCTGGAGGGGGAAAGAAAATCAGATTATATAAGGTGAGAAACTTAGAACATAGGATGTCAGAATTGAGAGGACCTTAGAATATATGATATCAGAGCTGAGAGGGATTACAGACATGGAACATTAGATTGGGAAAGGATCTTACATTATTGAAGATCAGAATTGGAAAAGATTTGAGAATATATGATTTAAGTACTGGGAAGGACTTTAGAATGGAATGTCAAAGCTGGAAGGCATGGTAGAACCTAAAATGTCAGGACTGGGAAGGACCTTAGAACAGGGAATATCAGAGCTGGCAGGGGCCTTGGAACAGGGAATATCAGAGCTGGGAGGGGGCTTAGAACAAGGGATATCAGAGCTAGAAGGCATGGTAGAACCCAAAATGTCAAGATTGGGAGGGACTTTAGAACAGGGAATATCAGAGCTGGGAAGGCCAGAACTGGAGAGTCTTAACTACAGGGAATGTGAGAGATGGGAGGGACCTTAGAACAGGGAATATTAGAAGCAAAAGAGACCTTAGAGATTGTCTGCGCTAATATAGTCACTTAAATGGTAGGAGACTGAACCCCAAAATAGAAATGTTTTGCCTAATGTTATACATGCAGTCAGTGTCCTAGGTGGAACTACATCCCATTTTTCCTGGATTTTGATCTGTGTCTTACCCCTACATTACACAGTTACCAAAGTTACCAAAAATGGGATTGAGTATATCAATATGTTATCCCCAGGTTCCTCAAGTATAAGGACCAGCCCTTGCCCTTTGCTTTGCCTACAATACATAGTACCTCCCGTTCTTTCAAATTCACCAATATTTTTAGGTAGTTGGAGGAAGAAGGATGAGGAGCTGGGAGCTAAAGGAAAATGATTTTTATGCTATTTGCTGTTGAATTGCCAACTGATCTGGGGCAAATCATTAGAAGTCTCTGTACTTCCTACCCTGCAGTCTTCATCTTTGCAATGAAGTGATCCCCAAATCTCTGTAAGAATACTGATGATTCCACATACAGGAAAGAACAATGACCTATCCATAGGCAGAAAGCTGTATAAGGAGCTGAGCAGAAAGGAAATGTGGTTTGATGGAGAGAGCACTGTCACTTGAATCATATGGCCTGGACTCAAATCCTTCCTCTGCCAATTAATCCCTGTGTGACCTTGTCCAGGTCACTTAACAAAGTCTCCTGATCTCCATTTTCTCATCTGTAAAATAAAGGGTTTGGATTCCATGACTTTTAAGGGCTATTCTGACTGTCAGTCTGCGATCCCATGATTCACAAAGTCACTTTTTTCCCAGGCTTCAGTTTTCATCCATCTGTCAAAAGAAGATTTGGGATTGGATGGCTCTAGAATTGCAGCAAAGGTCAAATCAGTCAGTCTCTGAGGTCTCTTCCAGCCCTAGAGCTGGAATCCTACAATCATTCCAAACGTTACATACAAATACTTAAGAGATGGTATGATGACATGGAAAAGGTCATTAATTTGGGGACTGAGAAATTTGTCTTACAGCTCTGGTTCTACCTTTTTCTATCTGTGTGACCTAAATTAAATCACTTGAATTTTCTGAACCTCAGTTTCCTCATCTGTCAAATGGAGGGACTGGACCAAACAATTTTTAACTTCCTTTCCAGTTTTGTATTCTATGGTTCTAAAGATTTCATGGAAAATCAGTCTTCTGATTGAGCTGATCACTGCCACAGATTTAAATCTGTAGGGAGTCTGAGAAGCCATCATAAAGCATTTTTATTTTATGTGTTCCATTCAATTGCAATAATGAACTTGCTTTATGCTTGGAGCAATATGATATCTTTGGTCCACATGGTTCTCTTCTCTTGTATTTTAGGGAGTCTACTTTAGAAGAAAAGTTAGGAACATGATCACAATTATTCTGAATGCTCTAACATTTAGACAGAAATTTGGCTGGGTTTTAATGCATCTATATCTGCATTAAGAGTTTCAGTTATGTTCAATTTGGGGATGTTCATGGCAAAAATTCTCAGAGTGGTTTACCATTTACTTCTCCAGCTCATTTTTACAGATAAGGAAACTGAGGCAAACAGGGTTAAGTAATTGGCCCAGGGATAGCTAGTAAGTATTTGACTCCAGATTTGAATTCAGGAAGAAGAATATTCTGGATTCCAGCTCCCACACTCTCCTCACTGCACAACCTGTGCAGTGGAGGGGAGCGGGTATCTTTAAGGCAAAATGCAAATTATTAGAAATGTTTCAGGGAAGAAACAGTATATTTCAGTATCTGTTCATAATTAGTCATGGGGAGGTTAAGTTGGAGAAGAATTAGAGCTTTTCTGTGAACTTCTCTCTATCCTCGAGGAAGAAAGTAGAACTGGATGCATCAGCTGCTCCAAGAACCCTCTGGGGTTAGTGTCTTTATCTGATCTGCTCTTTCCCTGCTCTAGCTCAGTTCCACTGTCTCTTCCTTGGTCCATTGCCCTATGGCTCTTGATTCTTTTTGGCTCAGTTCTTTGAGCCCCCAATCCCTCCTACCTTACTCTAGAACCTCAAAAATCTCTCTTTCGCATGTCCCTCAAGTAATTTCTGAACTGGCCTTCTATTTTATAGGTGACCGTATGTGACTAACTTTTCTTTGCTTATCTCAACAATTTTCCCATGAACATCACTTGAGGGATGATCCAGGGACTTTTTCCACTTAAAGTCATTGATTGATTGACTGATGGAGACTCTTCATCCCATGGTAAACTCATCAAGCATTTATTTTAAATGAGGATTGGATAACATAACCAGTTCCTCCATCTCCATCCTTCTATAGCTGTGAGGAAACTGAAACAGAGTAATGTTGCAGATATTAAGTAGCAAGTCTCAAATTCACATTCAAATTCCCAAACTCCAAACACATCTTTCTTGCCAACTGCTGTTTCTTTTTTGACAATACTGGTGAGCAATAATAGAAGCAAGAACTGGATTCAATTTCAGCTTTATACACTTAGTAGCTTGGTGATCTTAGGCAAGTCATTTAATCCAGACTCAGTTTTCTTGATTGTCAGATGGGAATAATGATACTACCTTCCTCAAAGGTTTGCTGTGAAGATCTAATGAGATGATATTTTTTAAATGTCTTGCACATGATAAACACTATTTAAATGCTAGCTCCCATTATCATATTTTTTTACCATGATCACTATCATTCTTATCATCATCATTTTTATCATCATGATCATCATTATTTTCAAAGAATATTTTAAGATTTGCAAATAATTTTCTTCATCCCTATGAGAAAGGTAAGAAAAGCATTATTATCTCCATTTGATAGATAAAACAATTGAGCTCAGAAAAATGATTTAGCCATCAAAAAGCCTCTATGTCCTGAAACCAGGATTTGAACTTAGGGACTTTTTTTTAACGCTCATGCTCAGTATTTTTCTAGTACAGTAGCCTGCTGCCAGGTAACAATTGCCATCCTAATCCCTCTGCGTATCTGCCAGACCAGGCCATCCTGAGCCAAAGCTAGATGCTCCAGAAGGCAAAAGATGCTGCCTTTAGACTTCCCTCACTAAGAGCATTTTCCTCAGCTCGGCTTCCTCTCTTTGTCTTTGTATTTTGCTTCGTGAAAATTAAAAAGATGAAAAGGAAGGCAGCCCCCGTGTTCAATTAAATGGGTTGTTAGGGGGCTCAGGAGGCAAATTAGCAAGTGTGCATTATGACGATAACGTCTAGTTAAGCCTGGGAAATAAATGGTTTCTCTGACTCCAGCAAAGGAGCTGGTGGGTGGGAGCTTCACAGTAGCTGGAAAAGGGGTGGGCATCCATTTGGAACATGACAGGAAGGTGTGTGGTATAGCAGAGAGAGCCCTGTCTTGGGAGCTTTCCATGCTCCTACAAAACAGTCTTAGGATGTCCACAAGCCAACTTCTGGGTCCCGCAGCTGGCGTGGATTCTGCAGGGCAGCAGGAACATTTTGTATGTGCAACCTGAGTGCTACTGGTGGGAGGTGAACCTCATCTGGACTCCTGAAGAGACCAATTTTTTTTTATTGTTTCTCATTTTTTTCTCATTGTTTTAGTTTCCCATCTCATTCTAAGGATATTATTTTTTTAATTTTTATTCATTTTCTTTCAACTAACTAGATTTATTTTCTCCCCCTCCATGTTTTGTTTCCAAATATATCCCATCACTTTACCCTACCCAAAGAGCCATATGGGTCATGAAGAAATTTATGCACAACTATTTATATGTAGATATAGATCCATAAGCATAACTATCTATATGCATACATATATATATATAATATACATATTATATATGTACATACACATACATACATATAAATGCATGTATATTCACCTATCTCATAGGGATGCTCCAAAGAAAACACTCTGTAAACCTTAAAGTATCCCTGAAAATAATAATAATAACAACAATAATAATGATGGTAATGGCTAATATTTACATAGAGCTTACCATGTGCCAGGCACTTTACAAGCATTAGTTCATTTACTCCTCACAATAACCCTTTGAAAAAGATTATATGGTATATATATACACATATATTTCTATATGTTGACATACATACATGTATTTATATACACCTATGTATGAGTATAGACATGCAAATATATGTACATGTGTATGCATGTATATGGTCATAGTTACTTTTTTAGTTTTAGATCTATATTTGTCTATCTATATCCATCTATATATTTGTCTATATGTAGACAAATAAACATATGTATATCTAGCTATCTAGACCTAGATATGTAACATTTATGACATCTCTGTCTAGATATCTATCAGTATAATAGATATCAACCCCTTCATTTTATATTTAAGAAAACTGAGGCACAGTAAGGTTAATGACTTGGCCGGGTAGGTAATGTCTAATTTGAATCCAGGACTTCTTGACCCCACAGCCACTGTCTTCTGTACTATCCCATACTGTCTATCAAGTTGGTACTTGAGATGAAATTTGAACAGAGATTGTTAATTTCATTTTTCTCTTTGCAATAGAAAGGATCATGGAATGGGAATCTAGACCATGTAGGATTTCGAATGACATCAAAGTTAAAAAAAATCATATGCTAATACATTAGATTCTAATGTCAATGGGCATTGCTTTGGAGAAGGAAATGACATTGAGGTTTGTCATTTCTAGCTTCCCATATTCTACTGTTTTATTTGCTTATAATGTAGTAGATCCAAAATCTCTTATTTGTGGATTACTTCACACATGCACCATAACATGTCTTCTCAATCTGCATCCAATTTCTTCAAAGATCCTCTATTTAGAAAAACATTTTGCTACTACCACCTTAAAATGAAAGACTTCATCAATTTTTCTATAAGTAATACATAGAAACATAGACTCTGGGATCTGGGATGGGCTTCAGTGCACACTTAGACCTGTTCAGATATGACTTGAAGATTGACAAGGAGGAAAAACTCATCACTTCTCTATGAAAGCCATTCCACTTTTGGGGTAATCTGGTTCAAGGAAGATATTTAGTTTTATTTTCCTAGGATCAAGCCTAAATTGATCACTTTTCAATTGGTGGATTGCTCTTGGATCTGGTATTCAGAGGTCTTACTTCTGAAAAATCCCTTCAAATCCTTAAGGATAGTTATCCTATCCCTTCCCCACTGCATCTTCGCTTGTCTAGATTTTTCCTAGAGATTAGTTTCCTAATATTTGTATTGGATATAATTATTTGTATTTGTTGTTGTATTTGTCAAGACATTTATTAATAACTCCCAACATGGTTCATGGCCCTTCTGCATAGAATGGTCCTATTGAATTCAGAGAGCAAACTGAATCAAAACTAGTAGGTACTGGAAATGTTGCATATTGAGGAAATGCAATGGAAGGTCAGAAAAAAAATGGATCCTCAAAATCTAGTAATCTATCAAGCAATTATATAAATAACAATACCATACTTCTTAGGAATTAAGAAAATCCCTCAGCTTGATTATTATTATTTTATTTAACATAAACTATCCAAATAACAAATTACTTCCACTTATTGGAGCTCAGTTTCCCCACTTGTCAATTGTGGAACTCAGATTTTTAAAATCCATTTCTGTTCTAAATTTGGGTTTCTATAATTGAACCAAAGTATCACACTTAATATTCATCCTACTTAAATTTTATTTTATTAAATTCAGACCAGTGTTCTAAAACAGTAATGATATAATTGAAACAAACATGGGGTCACTAAATTGTACATAAGGACACTTGCAGGTTGCATATTGATAGAAAACTGCATATTATCATTATCTATATTCTATTGTGTTTTTAGTTATTTTGGTAAATATTTCCTCATTACATTTTAATTTGGTTCAAGCCAGACCTGGGAGTGTTGTGGGATATGGGTTTGATACTGCTGTTCTAAACTATTGAGGTCTCTTAAAGTTCTGAACTCTGCCACATCTGCCACATAGCACCTATATCAAGTATTGTGTCACCTGCCAATTTGAGAAGCATGTCATGAGTGTTTTATTAATGCTTTTATAATAACTCATTCCATTTTTATACAAATTATTGGTATGTGTGGGACCTTGCATGAGGTTTTTTTTTTTTAAATTTATGTTCTCTTTGCCTAGAACAGAACTTAGCAAATATTATTTAGTCCTTTCAGTTGTTTCTGAACCTTTATAACCCAATTTGGTTTTGCTTTTGGTAAAGATACTGGAGTGTTTTACTATTTCCTTCTCTAATTCATTTTATAGCTTCACTGAGGTGAAGTGACTTGCCCAGGGTGACACAGCTCATAAGTGATTGAGGTCAAATTTGAACTCAGGGAGATGAATCTTCCAGAACAGGGCATTCTATCCACTACTCCACCTGACTACCTCTTGGCAAAAAGTAAATGCATAATAAATACTGTCTCAATTAATTTAATTTAAAGCCATGAATTTCATTTTATTCATTCATGCATTCCAAGGTTAAAGTCCAACAAGTACTGGGTCATGGAGCTAATACTTGCAAGCCTTCTCCAAATAATATGATCTTATCTGGGTTTTCTGGGTGATAAGAACTTCTATGTGAAGCAGAGTACCATCTTGTATGCCTTTCACTACTGCCCTTGTTCCAAGCTGCTTAGAAACCATGGGGTAAATGCTCAAGAAGAGTAACTTCACTATTCATGCAGCTTTGACAAATTGGACACCCTCCTGAGATGAAAGACCACTAGGATTTATTATTTGCCTTGCTGCCATATCCTAAAGTCCTCAAGATCTCTACTAGCTTTCCTACCACTATTCCCTGAAGATCCCCTTGATCTGGACCTTACTAATTATCCCACTGCTATACCTTTACACCCTCTAGGGATTTTCATATACCTTAGAGATGAGCTCTTTTATAGACAGCTAGATGGCATAATGGATAAAGCATTGGACTGGGACTAAAAATGAGCTTATTTTGAATCCTGCCTTGGGATCTGAGGTAATGTCATCTTGGGCCAGCCACTTAAACTCTATGAGCCTTAATTTTCTCATCTGTAAAATGAGGATAATAATAGCACCTATTTCCTAGGATTGTTGTAAGGATTAAATAGGATAATTTAAATTAAATGTTTTATCAACTACCAAGTCCTACATAAATCTATCATCATCATCATCATTATCATCACTGACCCCAATTACAATGTGAGGGCTTTTTTTTTCTGTTTTTATCCCCAACACTCAGCACAGTTTGGCAAATAGTAAGACTGTATTTTTTCATTCTCTCATTCATTTTAATAGAAGGCAATGGAAGCCATCTGATCTTATAATTGGCTTGTGGCAGAATAAGCTCCCTGTTGTTGGAGGGATCCAAGCATAATTGTAAAGCTTTCAACCTTTCAACCTTTGGGTGGAGGATGGCCTCTGAGGTTTCTTGGAACCTGAAAGTTCTATGGAAAGAGATAGATTCAAAGGTGGATCTTGAAGGATAGATAAGATGTGGAGAACTGCTATTTTAAGTTCTGCCATGGGTATGTATAGCACCTCCGAGAGCCTCCTAGTGCTGTGCATATGTTACCTAATTAAGTTTGATAACACCCTTGAGATGCAGGTAGTTGCTTGCTAGTTGTGCTATTCTAGCAATGCAGCCTAGTCTAGACACGGAGCTCCCATCACTGCCAGCCATCGCTAAGGAGGTACTTAAGTACCTCTGCTCACCAAAGCCCAAATAACCCATCAGCAATATGTGCTTCTGTTTCTATTGTGTTTGAAAGTTTATTAATAGTAATAACAATCATTGACATTTATAAGGAACTTTAAAGGTTATAAATCCCTTTCTTTCCAGTAACCATTTGAGTGAGAGAGGGAAGGTATGATCCACCCTCATTTCAGAGCTAGGGACCCAGAAAAGGGAAGGAACTTCCTTGCTACCTTTACTCCAGATTCAGAACTCTTTCCTATCTTATTCCATAAATCCTCATTTTTTTTCAAATATCTAACATAGATCCAGTCCTTTCTGAAGTAGTATTAGAGTGGAAACACCCTCTATACCAGGAAGACCTGAGTGTGAGTTTGATAATAACATGCACTGACTGTGTGACCTAAGGTATATCCCTTTTCTGTCAGTGTGCCAGGCTATTCTTTTAAGATTATAAGCTATAGGCAAGTGCTGATCCACATTGATGGTGGTGAAGAGAATTCCCAACTTGTATATAATCACAGGTCAAGACCTCATTCAGAAACAAATCCTAGCATCAAGGGAAAACCAAGGATATAATAAACGTGTTACTATCGGTTCAATTTGGGAAACAAGACCTACAACACTGGAAAAGAATTATTTATATAATGATTTCAGATTTCCAAAATGCTCTCTCTACAATGACTCTGTGAATATAATACTGAAAGTATCACTCTCCCCAATGCCAAGATGGCAAAACTGAGACTCAAAGAGAAAACATGGCTTGTCCCCTATGAGTAACTACAGTTAATATGTGATAATAGTTGAGGTACAATACTTAAGACGGCATCCAAGGTTGGGATGGCAAGTGAAGACAAGAAGGTGGACATCCCCAGTGGAGGCAATGGTATTGATACTAAAAGTGAAGCAAGAATGAGGGGCTATACCTCAAGGTTACAGGCCTAAAGGCAGATCCTTCTTTTCTTCAGAATGTGCTTCTCCCAGAATCCTTAGACTGTCAATGGCACCACTATCAAGGTGTGAGGACTGGAAATTCAATTGTCTTAAGGTCTTCCATTTTCCTTCACAACAAATGACCATGCTCTGTTAATTCTATTTGAAGTATAACTCAATAGTGTCACTTACCATTATCACAGCTAGCACCTTAGGTTAAGCCCTTCTTATCTCTTTCCTAGACTCTCGGTAATGGCCTGCTAACAAGATTCCTTATGTCTGGTCTCTACCATCCATTAATCTTAGATTAATCTTCCCAATGCAGAAGTTTGTACCCAGTTTGTACTCCTCAAAAGCTTTGAGTGACTCCCAAATGCCTCTGGAATCCAGTTCAAAATCCTTGGACTGTCATTCAAGCTGTACTGAATAGATCAATAAACCAAAACCAACAATAATAAATTATTTAGTAATCACTTAACATGTACTAGACACTGAGTTAACTGTGGAAATACAAAGGCAAAAATGAAATAGCCCAAGTTCTCAAGAAGTTCATATTTCTTCAGGAGATAAAACATGCAAATATATTAGGAAATATAAAATAAATACTAGAAAATTTGGAAGTAGGAGGCTCAAGCATCTTGAAAGAACTGTCAAGGTAAAAAATATATAGTATCACTTGAGCTAAGTTTGGAAAGAGTTGAAGGTTCTTGGAGATAGAAGTGAAGACAGTATGCATTACAGGCATGAAGAACAGCCAAATCAAAAATGTGGAGGTGGATTTGGATACCCAAGGACCAACAAGAAGAATAAGAAGTGACATATAATAATTCTGGACAGTAGATTGGAGTAAGGTTGAATGAAGCTGTAGATATCCCTTTCAGGACATTTTATCCTCAAGGTAATTGGTGCTTACTGATCAAGAAAGTGACATGATATAATCTTTACTTTAGGAAAGTCATTGTTTGGAGGATTGGAGAGGTGACAGAATTGAGGCAGGGCTATCAATTGGGAGACCAGTACAATAATATAAGCAAAAGGTTATAAAAGACAAAACTGGGGCTAATTTACAATGTTTCAAAGGAATAATTTGAGATTGACAGAGCTTTCAGGAAAACTGTACTTTAGTAGTCTAGTGACAATGCTCAGGTACAGCTCTTGGAATTATTTGCCATCTGGTCATAGGTCAACAGGCAATTTGAACTTTATTATTTGCTATTTGTATCAGGATCCTGAGGCAGCTAGTTGGTGCAGTAGACGGAGATGGAGTCAAATTCATCTTCCTGAATTCAAATCTCGTTCAGATACTTACTAGTTGTGTGACCCTGAGCAAGTCATCTAATCCTATTTGCCTTCGCTTTCTTATCTGTAAAATGAGCTGGACAAGAAAATGCAAAACATTCCAGTATATTTTCTGAGAAAACACCAAATGGAGTCACAAAGTGCCAGACAACTGAAAAAATGACTGAACAACAACCGCAATCTCATTCTAGTACATTCACATAGATCACAGATCAAGATGCAAGAGCGGCCATGTAACAGTGTCAATTGAGTAGTTTCCCTCTGGCATCAATAATGCTTTCTAAGCCCCCTAATAAATGCATTTGGATTTCAAAAGCCATTCTGGTCATTAATTTCAATATCAGAAACCTAAATAAGAGTTAATGAACTGAGCCATAGGCCCTCGGCAGGGGATTAAACTCTCCAGACTTATTTCACAGTGTTTTAGCCTGGACCTCACTTAGGCCAGTCCCTTGGTAGTTTATATTTAAAATTGGAATGAAATGAAACACTCATTGGTCATTCAACAGTTAAGAAAGGAAATGTCCTTAGCTATATAACAGGAGAAGGCTATTGAATGAGCATATGCATTGAGGCTATTGGAGTTGATTTAACTGAGTCAAGTTCTCCCATCTGTTCAGGAACACCTGGATCTCTTCACAGCTATTTTGTACTCAGGTGACCAGGAAGGGATAGCAACAGTTTCTCTTGAGACAATGAGGATGGTTTTATTGCCCTTTAAAGAAATACTTACCTCAGTGGGGGACTAGAAGATGGCAACCAGTCCCATCTAAGTTCTCTAGTTTGGTCTTGCTACCTAAGTTTGATTCCTCATTGATCCCAGGTTTCCTATCTCTGTTTCTTTGCTCGTGTCATATTCCTTATTTGCTACCCTATCCCATGCCTTCATTCTACTTGTCCAAATGATTCCATTCTTTTAAAGCAAGATCAAATTTAAATTCTTTCATGAAGGCTTCCCAGATGTTGCCCAGCTGGACATGATCTTTCACCTTATAGATTCCCTCAGAACTTTGTTCACTTGATGAAATTATTATAATCTCCTTTTATATCTTGTATTATTATGTATATTCTTTATTTTTTCTACTAGATTGTAAGGGCCACAAAGGCACATCTCCTCCCAGCCCCTAGCTTAATAGGTATTTAAATGTTCCTTGATAGGAACTAGGGAGAAGGCAGAATTAACTGTAAAAGATGCATTTTGAAGACTAGAGATGGGAAAAATTGGATAGTTTAGGTCAAATAAAACTGTGTTTCGATATAGTATGACATATTTCATAGGGGCTGGACTGAGAGTCAAGAAGAGCTGCATTGAAAAACTACCTTACTAGCTGTACGAACCTGGGCAAATCACTTACCCCATCTTGGCTTCAGTTTTACTTTCTAATTATAAAATGAGAGGTTTAAATTCATTGCCTCTGGATCTGGGATCTTCTTGTAAAATGGAGGTTAGGTCTGATTTTTAAGGAGAGTGACATGATGATCACATCAGTTAGATAGTTTACATAATTACAGCACCAAATCACATGATAAAGCATTTCCTTAAAAAGAAATCTGTAAATTAGGCAATGCATCTATTATTATCCTCTATTTTATAACCTCTTGAGTGACCTCAGGCAACTATGGAAGACAATAACTACAGTAAAGATGTCAATATGATTTGGCAGAGAGGATTTTTTTTTTCCTGTGGGAGTTTACTACATCAATTAAATCTGGGAGTTTACTACATCAATTAAATCACAAAGCCAGATCAGAAGAAAACAGAACATTGATGATGAGGCTAAGGGGTAACATTACTTGGCCAAGGTCACACACACATACTAATAATTGAAGAACATTGTTCTCTTCATGATGCAAATTTGCCCTAGTGTTGATCTGGGCTGAGTTTAGGACTCACTTTGTTTGTTGCTACATCTTTTCACAATTACCACTGCCACAGCTGTGATGAACTGAAAGGAAATGAAGAGAAATTGGGAAAGCAGCAACAGATCCTCTTGTCCCTGATTTCAGCTGCCAAGGACATTTGGCCAGGCTGTTTGCTATCAAGGACTTCGGTGGGTTAGAAAGACAGGGGATGGGACGATTTTGTTCCCAGGAAATTTATAGACACTGAGGGTCAAGATGGAATATTTGATCAGAGCAGGCTAAGTAGCCATGACAACAGAAGAAGACACCACATACCAAAGAAAAAGGACCTTGAAAGGGAAACAAAGCTTACCTCGGAGAGAGAACATCATACAATTTTTCTGCTAACCAATGACTTATTCACCAATTTATTTGCTGTCCTTAGTCCTGAAGTTCCACCGATAACCAAAAACAATCAATTATATACTATAACAATTTACTCTATCTAGCAGGTTCACATACTTCATAATATACTATTCAAGATGATCTCTGCTCCAGAGAAGCATGAGGCTATTGATCTTTGACAAATCTTGCAACTTTCTACAACTTTAAAAGCCTAAAATGAACTTTGTGTCCAGGAACTGATCCATTAAATGGATTGACAATGAAAATGAGTAACTGTCACATCAGTCTCACACACATGAATTTGAACATACAAATTTACTTGTGCATAAAAGTATACTCTGCACAATAGAGACAAAATATATATGTGCAAATAAATGAGATCCATACATATTAACCCATGGAAGAATGCATTTGTGCCCATGTAAAGAAATATACAAGTGATACATGTACCGGTATTTGTTCACAATTCATGTCACAGCCAACCACAGAGGTGGTTGGGTAGTACATGAATAGAGCATTAAATTTGAGTTAAGAAAACCAGAGTTCTGATTCTACCTCAGATCTGTACTTGCTATATAACCATGAGTAAATCAATTACATTATCTTGGCCCCAGTGTGGACTCAGAGAAGAAGTGCATTTTAATTTGGGTCATTTTAATCATTATTGACTGAAGATCAACAAGATTATAAACATAGAAGTAGAAGGGATCTCAGAGTCTTTTTCAGAAATCCTAAGTACTTATCCTGTTTTTTTTTTCCCATTTTCCATGCCCTCCTAAAGGAATCCATGAAGGAAATGCTTCCTTTGCCCTGCAACTGTCAGGATCCCCAGCTTTCTTCCTAACACTCACTGCTTGACATATATATGTATATATATACATACATATACATATATATACACATATACATACATTATATACATATACATACATTACATACATATACATGCATTCATGGACTAATCTGTATAGGTATGTGTGGGTATGTATGTATGAGTGTATATGTATATATATACCTATATAAGTAGATGCATGCACACATACACACAGCTTATGTCATATGGAAATGTTCACATGAGTATAAATTCAGAATCCATATCACAGTGTCATGAGAGGCAATTAGATAGTGCATAGAGTACTGAACTTGAGTTAGGATGTTCTGATCCTGCCTTAGACCCTCAGTGGCTGTATAACCTTAGATAAGTCAGTGAAGTTCTCTTGACCTTGTTTTCCTCATCTGCAAAATAAGGGTAATATTAGCTTTACAAAATTGTGAGGCTGAAATGAAGTAACATAAAATGTTTTTTCAAATCTTGAATTTAGCTATTGTGAAATGCTAGCTATTATTGTTCTCATCGCCACCACTGTCATAATTATCTTGTTGTTTGTCCTTCATTCTTGAAAAAGATCATGACATCAGGGAGATAATGCCAAAAAGGCAAGTGAATTGAATTTAAGTAAGGGAGGGTTGTGCAAAGTCACTGCTCTCACTTTTTCTTTTGGAGCCATATGAGTCCAGTGGCAAGATATAGATTAGAACAACTGGAGATGACTCTTTAATCATTATCTAATAGAGCTAAAAGAGTTCTCAATGACCTTCTAGGCCTCTCATTTTACAGAGGAGGAAACAAAGTATAGGAAGAGGCAATGGTGTCATAGCATCATTGGATCATAAATATGAAGGCAGAGAATTTCCAATCCAACCCCATCATTTCCTAGATGAAGAAGTAGCACAATTTGCTAAGGTATTAGAAGTCAAAGGGGTTATTTGATCCCAGAATCTCTGATCCCAGATATTTCACCTTTTTTTTTTACACCTAGTCAATGCAGTGGATGCAAAGAATACTAGTTTAGGAGTCAGAGACTCTGAATTTGAATCCTTTCTTTACTATTTGTTATTTATGTGATATGGTTAGGGACTCGTCCTGTGACTTTTTCAGTAGAGATGGGGCTTAGATAAGAAACCCCTCTTGCTAGTACAGATCAGCATCTGAGCTACAACTCAGAGTCTTAGAGTATTTTCTAAACCAGGGCTTCTTAAACTTTTTCCACTCGTAACCTCTTTTCACCCAAGAAATTTTTACATGACCCTGGATATATAGGTATAGAAAATAGGTATTCAAATCAAAGATTTACCAATAATAAATCATATTTTCATGACCCCCACATTCAGTTGCGAGATCCCATATGGTTCACAAATGACAGTTTAAGAAGATGGAGTCTCAAAAAAGGAGAACAATAAAATCCTCAGGGGCACACAGCCAGCTCTTTTCAGAGGTGCTATTTGAACCCAAATCTTGTTGATGTCAAGCCCAACTTTCTCTTTGCTATATAATGTTCTCTTTCTGTCACTTCTGTGACCTTGGGGAAGATATAGTTTCTGTTGTAGCTATCTGCAAAATATTGGAGTTGGACTGGATGACCTTTCAAATGCTTTTCATATCTATATATCAACCCATGTTTGCAAACTTTCCTATGCCGGTTATTTCTACTATGTACTGCCACACACATCTGCAACCCTCATCTCCAGACTGTCCCCAAATTACAAGATTTCCACATCATATGGATACAAATTGAAAGCAGGCCTTACCCCATCCCCTTTTGCCAAGAGGAGCAGATGGCATTCATTGTGCATGCATGTCAAATGCATGTGCTCTCTTCTGAAGAGCATTATCTATAAATATGTGTAACAAGCACACCCATCCCTCTACCCCCAGAGTCCATTGCTATGGATTAGTTAGGAAAACATGCCTAATGTTGTCTAGATAAATAATTCCTGATGATTTCCAAAGTGGAAAGTGATTAACATGTTCTCAGGATGCTAAAGGCATGTGCTGAAAGAACTCCCTCTTGAGCCAGAGCACCATGTGCATGGAGTCTCTTCACAAAGACATCAGGTAGATTAACATGACATAAGAAACAAATGACTGGGTTTTAATTCCTTTTGAAAAAGACCTAAATTTTTTCATTTATTTTTCATAAAAATGACAAATGAAACTGATTTTTAAAACCCATGACCAAGAGGAGATGCAGCCAGATGGTGCTTATTTCATGGAATTATTTTATTTTCTCATCCTGGAGTTACTGTTGATTTACTATATGACTTTAGACAAGTCATTTCCCTTGCTGAACATCATTTTTTATCATTTGTGCAATAAAGACGATGATATTTTGATCTATCTTCTTCAAAAAAGTTGTAGTGAAGATCCACTGAAATAGCATATGTAAAAAAACACTTTGAATCTAAGGATCTACATATGTATAAGGTTTTCTTTCGTTTTGGTCTTGACCTACAATTTCTTTGATGTTTAAAACTCATAGTATGGAAGCTTTCTCCATCAATTTGAAGAATCACAGAACCCTAGAATTTTGGAGTAGCAACACATACTTGAAAAAACAATTTCCCCTATAATCTACCCAAAGAAGTGGCTACTTATTCTCTGTTTGAAGACCTGAACTAATGAAAACCCCACTACCTTTCAGGTAGCCCATACAACTGTTGGAAAGTTCTAAGCCATAGGTCCCCTGCTATTGGTGAATTTCTTCCATAATCTCAGTTTTAAGCAAATAGCCACACTGGCCTTGTGCTTTTCTGCTCTCGCGCCTCATTCTCCAGACTCTTCTGCAATGCCTCAATGAGAGCACTTTCTCTTCTTTCCAGCCCCCTTTTATGTGTTGTCTTCTTCCATTAGAGAGTCAGTTCCTTGGGATTAAAAGCTATCTAACTTTGTACTTGTATTCAAATTCTTGCTGATTAGCTCAAGGGTCGATATATAGTAAGTGTTTAATAAATGCTTGTTGACCTAGAGTGGAACATAATCTGGGTATAATCTAAGTGAGATGAGTTATGGGTAAACTTACTTCCTTATTCTGAGAAGCTATATCTCTCTTGGCTGCCTGGAGTGTTGGAGAACTTTAGTGCTTTCCCTGTAGCCACCTAACCATAATCCATCAGAGGTCAGATCCCAACTGAACGTTGTCTGATTCTATGATGTTTTACTATTCACTATACCATCTTGTGTCTCATGATGTTATTGTTCTATTCTTTGACCAATTCCTGTGAAGTCAAGCACATAGCCATTGAATAAATTGGTACTTAGTCAATATGGTTGGCTGATTAGCTGTGTCAATTATTGACTGAATGACTAGGTAACTGTGTCTGTTTGATTGGCTATTTGCCATGGATATATTTGTTTATCTGGTTAGGTGACTGACTGTCTGAATGACTTGGATGACCAAGAGAAAAACAAGCTCTTAGCACCCCCATCCCATTCTGATTCCTCCTGACACTGATGTGCAAGCTTCTTTATTTTTGCCCCACCTTCTCCCATGTACTCCAAGCCATATTTCAGAATAGGAGGTTGTCACTGTTTCCCAATGCTATATTTTTCCAAATCCAAGTCTCCGAGCCATCTGTTCTCCCTTTAATGAAGGGGACTCCTTGGGGTCCTTGGGCCACCAGGTGGTGTCAGTGCACACTCAATGTTGTTATTGTTCTGCCTTCAGAATGACATCACTCTGCTGTGTATGGCACATAGCATGTACAATAGCCAACAATTCCATTGGGCCTCTTTACACTAATTATGGAAGGTACTTTTGTATCGGAGACAGTAGAGTTTGAACCAAATGCCAGGAATTCCATGAGGACTGTCAGCTTTGAAAGATGTGGTAGTGTCATCCATACTATGGAAATGGTGTTTGGGTTGGAATATGAGTTCTTTTGGCCTGATTTGAACACACCCAGAGAAAATATTGGTGATATTGTAAAACACAGCGACACATAGTCACACGAGCATTATGCATACAGGCCTCCAAGAAGACAATGTGGAATCAGCTGGCTTCTCTTATTCTTTTCTTCAGCATCAGAGGGAGTTGCTGATCTAATAATAAATTCTGCTCCTCCAGAAAAAAAAAATGCTAGATGAGTGCAAAGCAGCATCTTGTCTTTTTTTTTTTTTGTTTGTTTGTTTGGTTGGTTTTTTTTTCCTTTTCAAACAACACTTTGTTTTCTTGTACTATGTTCAGTTTTAGGAACTGGCTGCCTTTGACGAATACACTCATTTATTTTCAAAACCATTGAAGAGCTGTCAATATTGAGCTTTCTGCTTCCTCAGGAGGGAAACTGAGGCCAAGTGAAAGATGAGATTCTAGGATCTCTCAGAATAGTAGCCATGAACATAGAATTTTAAAGCCATGAGGAATATGTGAATATAAAAGTTTAGAATATGTAGAATTTGAAATATAGAATTTTAAAGAAGGAAGAAACCTTAGAATCTAAAGCATTAAAACAAAGAAAATTATAGCTGATAAATGTAGAATTTAGAATATGGAATTTAAGGAAGGAAGAAACCTTAGAGTCTAAAACATTAAAACAAAGAAAATCACAGCTGAAAAAAATATTTTAGAACATAGATTTTCAGAATAGAAGGAATCTTAGAACATAGAAATTTAAAGCATAGAATAAAAACACAAAAATGTAGAATGGGAGGATCTTAAAACATAGGATTTTTCAGCAGCAGAACCTTAAATTGTTGAATTTTATATCAAGGAGAAACCTCAGAACCTAAAATATTAGACTTTAAAGAAGAGTTAAGAAGAGACTTTACTTAAAATGTTAGTGGAGGAAAAAACCTTAAAATATATAATGTTCTATAGTTAAGACAGTATATTAGAAAATGAAAAGTATGTGAAACATAGGACTTATAATTCAGGCGGATCTTGGATATAATGTATTTCAATTTTTTCTTTTAATAGATGGGGAGAATGAGGTCTGGAAATGTTAAGAGGTCCAAGATAACATAGAAAGATGTTTAAGGTCACATAGATGTGTTGAGATGAGATGAACATCAAGGTCACTTGACTCTTATTTCCACTATCCCATATCATTTCACCAAGAACCAAAAAAAAGTAGGTGTTTCATTGCCTATAAGGTTCTCTATACTATGATAACCCCTGTACTGAAAGTTCATTTAACCATATTGGACCTCTTTGTGCTCTCTCTATCTCTGTCTCTCTCTCTGTATCAGTTCCCCTCCCTCCTCTCCCTCTCTCTTTCTCATTTATGAATTTTTCCCTACATTGTTTCCAGGTTTTAAAAAACTTTCTAGAGGCAAAAAATGAAAGCCAGAAAATTGATCATATGATGAGATATTTAATAGAGAAGCAGGACAAAAACCCAAGTCTCCTTATATCCAATCCATGTCCTTTTCACATTGGTATTGGCTTTTGGATTTCTCCCTCTATGCTTCTAGATTTCCACTGAATAATAATTCAGAAGAAATGATGGCATGCCTATAAACCATATTTAGATCATATTATGATTGCCAGTCAATCTACAAACTTTTTAAAGGTCATACTATGGGCCAGGAACCATGCTAAGTTTTGAAGATACAAATACTAGCAGAAACACAGTTCTCTCTCTGGAAGAGTTCACATTCTGTTGGGAGAGATATAACATGTAAATAATCCTTTACATTGGATGTGTCTGTGCATATGTAGGGACAATATATTATGAGAGGTAACATGTAAACAAAATCCTTTATCTTAAATTGTATATGCATATATATATGTATGCACACACATTATGAGATATGTTTAAATATGTTTAAGTCCTCCATATTAGGTGTATACATATATATATATATATATATATATATATATATATAGTGTGTGTGTGTGTGTTTGTATAAGCATACACATATATATGTTTGTTTATAAGCATATACATATATTCATACATATTTACATATATAGTAGATGGAAAGCGATGGTAAGGCAGTAACTACTTCTGATTTATTTTCTGAAAGGTAAGCATCTGTAAGCATCTGTCATATTAAGCAATATCAATCTCCATGAAAATATGCATTTAACTACAGAATTTTAGAAATGGGATTGTAGAAAGTTGCAAATCTAATGTCTTCATTTTACATATGAAAAAATTGATACCCAAAAGAGTCATATTTTCTCAAAGATTACACAAAAAATGAGTAGTCAGAGAGGTACTGGAGTCCTTTCCCTCCATTTCCAATTCTTTCAGCCTCCTCCTCTTCCTTCTTCACCTTCTTCTTCTTCTTCTTCTTCTTCTTCTTCTTCTTCTTCTTCTTCTTCTTCTTCTTCTTCTTCTTCTTCTTCTTCTTCTTCTTCTTCTCCGTCTTCTTCTTTCTGCTTTTTCAAAAGAATATGAGAATTGAGAGCCCTGATTTCAGTCCCAGTTCTTTTTTTAAGATCATGCTCTTGTGCATATGTTCTCTTCCTATACTCTTCAGTTCAGTCAAACTGATTTGTTTGCTGTTCCTCACATGTAGCGCCCTATCTTCCAATTCTATATCTACGAACTGTTTGTTGTCTATGACTGGAATGCATTCTCTCACTATCTGTACCATTTTGAATCTTTAGTTTTCTCTAAGGTTAAACTTAAATTTCACTTTTTATAGAGACCCTCTCTAATCCAAGTAAATTTAAATTTCACCTTTTATATGAGACCCTTTCTAATCTTTTTCTCAATACAACAGCCACTACCTCATATTTATTTTTTATATTTTCTATATATTTACAAATATGCATCCCTTGTTCCCTAATTGAATATAAATTCTTTGAAAGAAAGAATTGTTTCAGTCTTTGCTTTATGGTTCCACAGCTAAGCACAGTGTCTGGAATGAAGAAGGCACTTAATAAGTGATGGATGATTGACTGATTATATATGGCAACTCATCTCATCAACCTTAAATTTCTTCATTTTTGAATGAATGGAGCTAAATGATGGAGCAAATGATCTTTACATCTCTTCCAGCTCTATAATTGTGCTTTTTTTTGCTTCAATCTATGTTTTCATAGACTGTTTACTAAGTGAAATATATTGCAATAATGACTAATGAGGCAAAAAAGCTGTGTTCAGATCCTTCCTGTGATGCTTGCAATA
Source organism: Sarcophilus harrisii (assembly GCF_902635505.1). NCBI lineage: Eukaryota > Metazoa > Chordata > Mammalia > Dasyuromorphia > Dasyuridae > Sarcophilus > Sarcophilus harrisii. Next base: position 16,798,093 of record NC_045430.1, read on the forward strand.
ACCTGTTTGGCATAGGATGAATCACTGAACAACACTGAGTCAAAATTCCCTCATCTGTAAAGTATAGAAGTTTGATTAGGTTGCTTCTAAGTTATGTTCCAGTTCTTGGTCTATGAGTATATCATCCTTAGAAAAGGACATATATATAGTAGTATATATACATATACATCCTTGTCTCTTCTATGCAACATGTGTAACTTGGGGTAATAACTTGGGGTAATTGAGACATTCTATGTCTCAATTTTCTTAGCTATAAAATTAGGGGTTGGCCTAGAAGTACAATAAAATTCATTTATGCTCTATTTTCAAAATCCTTTGATCTATATAGGAAGATTCACTTTATTTCCTTTCCGATTCCAAACATGATTCTAAATTGGAATGCAGGATTATGTGCTCAAAAAAGAGCTCACATGCCTTCACTCAGAGCAAAAATAATAGAAAAGGTTATAGTCCAAACTGAATTGCCGGATTATCTGAATTCTGGAATTTCTAATAATTTTTGGTATTTCACAATGAACCAACTTTTGACCTCTTCCCACTTGCATCCATTCATGACTCCAGAAGCAATGTTGTCTCTATGTTCTATTTAGAAATACTTGCACCTAAAGTCATCTCATGCATAGGGTCAGAAACACATTCAGCCTCTGCTGAAATCACTATTTTATAAATTGCATTGCACTGGAACAGATAAAACAGACTTCCAGCTAAAGAGCTTGAAGCTAACTTTGGAAAAACTAAATCCTAGTCCACCATGTTATGTAAGTACCATGGACAGTGACCTAGGGTTTCTCAGTCACAAATCACAGAGGCTTTAAGCTCCTTTTTAGGACTTTTCTTGCCCAAACAGGGATTCAAAGACTAGTATCATCTCTTACATAAAATATATAGCTGATAGTGAACATTACACCAGCATCTCAATTCACCCAAACTAAAAGTTAATGTTTAAACTAAAACCTGTTTTTAATTTGGATTATAGAATCATAGTCTAAAGGTAAAAGACACCTTAAAGGCCACCCTGATTCTTTTTCATTTTATAGATAAAGAAACTGAGGCTCATAAAGGTAAATTATCTTGCTCAAAGTTATATAGTTAGTAAATGCCAGAGGTGAAGTTTAAACTCAGGTTCTCTGACTCCAGATTATTTCCAGACTCTGTTGCTCACCTTTCCTTTTCAAAACAATGTCTTTCTTCACTAATAACTAGAGAAATGCAAATTAAAACAATCCTGAGGTACTATTTTGCACCCATTAGATTAATTAACATGACAAGAAAGGAAAAAGGCAAATGCAGAAGGGAATATGGAAAAATAGATATACTGATGGTGATACTCCATATTGGTGGAGCTTTGTGGAGAACAATGTGTTATGTTCAAGGGGATATGCAACTCTATCTGTTAACTCAATAATACAACTGTGAGATCTACATCATAAAGAGATCAAAATAAGAGGAAAAGGACCCATATGTCCAACATATTTATAGCAGCTTTTTATTTTATTTTAGGTTTTATATATACATTCATTTTTTATACATATTTCCATATGAGTCATGGTGGGAGAGAAAAATCAGAACAAAAGAGAAAAAAATCACAAGAAAAAAACAGGAAATATAAAAGGTGAAAATAATATGCTTAGATCTGTATTCATTCTCCATATTTCTCTCTCTGGATGCAGATGACATTTTCCATACAAAATTTATTGGAATTGCCTTGGATCACTAAATTGCTCCAAAGAGCTAAATAAGTCTGTCATAGTTGATCATCACATAATCCTGATGTTGCTACATCCAAAGTTTTCCTGATTCTGCTTGTTTCCCTCAGCATCAGTTCATGTAAATCATTATGAAGTCAACTTGTTTATCATTTCTCATAGAACAATAATATTCCATTACTGATTCAACCATTCCCCAATTGATGGGCATCCATTCATTTTCCAATTCTTTGCCACTAGGAAAAGAGCTGCTACAAACTTTTTTTTCACATGCAGGTCCTTTCCCGTGTTTTGTGATCTCCTTGGGATACAGACCAAGTAGTGTAATAGCAGTTATTTTTCTGATGGCAAAGAATCAGAAACCAAGGAAATTTCCACCCATTGGGGAATGACTGAATAAGTAGAGGTATATGATTGTGGTAGAATACAATTTGCCATAAGAAATGATAAAGGGGATGGTTTTAGAAAAATTTGAGACATTTGAACTGATGCAAAGTGAAGTGAGCAAAAACTAGGTGAACACTTTACATTAACAGCAATAATTGTAATGATAATCAATTGTGAAAGACTTAGCTATTTTGAGCAATACAATGATTTATAACAATTCTAAAGGACTCATGATGAAAAGTACTAACTATGTCTAGAGAGAGAATTGATGAGCTCTGAGTGCAGATTGATACATTTTTTTAAATTTTCTTAATTTTTATTGCTTTTTTCATAGCATGATTAATGGAAATGTGTTTTGCATGACTCATACATATAAAGGCATTGCATTTCTTTCCTTCTAAGCATGGGGGAGAGGGGGAAGGTAGGAAAAGAATTTAGAACTTAAAAATAAAAATATATTAGCAAAACAAAACAGAAGTTTTTCTTTCCAAACTACTACTTTTAAGAACATAGGGTCATAAAATTATTTCATCATGAGTTAAAAGAAACTTCAAAATACATTAAGTTACAGAGGTACCATATAAAAGAAGAATTAAGTTCATTCTTCTGGATCATCATAGAGAGACAGAGGCAATGATAAAAGTCACAGAAACACAAAATATTAGAAAAATGAAACACTTAAGCAATGATCACTATTCCAAAATATGTCAGATTACCTTGAAAGGATGTTTCTCATGCCTAGAATTGTTCAAACAATGGCTGTTTATTATCTACTCAGTAGATAATACATTACTGAGTACATTATATATATAATGTGTGTGTGTATGTGTGTGTGTGTGTGTTTGTGTGTGTGTGTGATTCTTCCACAATATGGGATTTAGCTACATGACCTTTGAATTCCTTTCTGCATCTGGGATAACATAATCCTTCCATGTAACAGCCTCTTTCCCTCTTCTCTATTGTCTCTCCTCCCTGGATTATTTGATTTCTCTGAGCCCATTCTCTCTAAGTCTTGGGATAGCAGGCTGACTCTGAAGCATTTAGTTTTGTCTGTGAGAATGTAGAGGCTCTGAGGGATGCAAAAGGGAGCGAGGAAAGGAAGACACGAAGGTGATCTGATTCCTGAAGTTTAATCATAAACCCTGTGGATTTACAAGTCTGAACAGAATGTGGGGGTGGGGGAAGTAGGGAGGGAATGACTGATGAGACCAAGACATCCAGGAGAAATGAGCTAGATACTGAAGAAGGGTAGATGATGCCATAAATCTTTCTGCCTGGAGCCTGCTCTTCCTTCCCAGAGATGGGCTATCCTTGCCTGACACAGAGCAAGAGGGACCTTTGTAACGCCATCATACCTGAGAAACAGAAAGGCTCAGATACTGCAGCTCCTGCTGAAGATCTGATCCAGCAAAAGAGCAGGAGGATCATCTGGGATATTATGATCTCATCATCATCTGATGTTTCACTCTCCCTTTTCTTCTCCTACTTCCTGATTATTAGACAGAGACACACATGAGCTCTATGATCCTAGGGAAGTCATTTAACCTCTCTAAAACTCATTTTACTCTCCCATAAAATGAGGATAATAGTACTTGCATTTTACACCGTGTAGAATTATTGTGAGATTCAAGTGAGATAATATATGAAAAAGTTCTTTAAAAAACTCTCAAACTCTATAAATATGTTAATTATTATTATTGTTGTTGTTAATGATCTTCCTTGAATGGATCTCCCACTTAATAACATACAACTAAAAATTTAGAGTTGCAAAGGATCATTCGGCCAACTGCTTGTTTTACAAAAAAAGGAAACTAAAGTCTAGAAGGGAAAGTACTTTGTCCCCAATTCACCCATCAGGAAGATAGGACCAAGTTTAAAAGGTGGGCCCTCTGATTTAAAATCCAGTGATTTTTCTAGTATAATCTACTGCATTTTCAATCCAATCTGGAGGACCAGGGATATTGTAAGTCATGATACTGATGTTAGGGAACAAGTTCTTGAACCCAGAAAGGACCAAATTCCAGGGCTATGTCCCCCTTTTGCTTTTCTCTTCCTTACTTAGAACATTATCCAAACTCCCCCAATGTATGACCATGCTACCCCTGATATCTTATTGTCGGCTCTCCTATTGTTGCTACTTTGGATAAAAGATCATTACCTAAAGGAATTAACTTGGGAGGAGTTAACCTGTTCATTTTCTTCTCAGAGCTCTCCCTCATTCTAATTGGTAAGTGCCTCGTAAAGTTGGTTATATCTCAGTGGAGTCAGTTACACCCCTCTTTGACCACTTTTCCCCATATGAATTGTCTCATCCATTGAAATGCAAGCTCCTGTTCTTGTAATTTCCTGTTTTTCTTAATTTTCAGGCCTACTAGTGTTACAAGAACTTTTTTGGAGGGTAATTTTATTTGTAATCCTTAGAATTGGGCTTGGCACAGGGTAAGCAATAAGAACTCCCCATTCATTCATATGTAAGCAATAAAAATGTATGGAGAAATTAGAGCTTTGTCTGAGAGTGCCAAGAGAATCATCAGCAATTAATATACTTCCTTTCCCCCACATCCCTCCCTCACTTTCCCAGAAGCAGCTAGTCCTTCAGCAGCATAAAATGTCATGGTTTCCTTTGGTCCATTTTATTCTCTCATGAACATCTCTACTTTATCCCCATTCTATTCCCTTCCATTTCTTCAGGCAAGAAAATAATTATGATTCTGGATCATCTAAATTTTTCACATAGCTCAGAATGGAAACATCTGCCAATAGTATTATTTCTATAGCAAACCCAGACAACTCTCAAGTATCTTTCTCAGCTAGAAGGTGATTATTAGGTGATCGATAGAAATAATGCTCCTCACCCAACAGGCAGAAAAAGAATCATTTGGCATTATCAAAAAAAAAAAACCCAAAAGTTAGTTGGACTTCTCTGCTCTTTCTTTCTAAATTAGTATCAAAGAGAATGGTAAGTTTCAAGAAGGATCATTTGTTTGGTTGGCAAATATCATGTACCTTATTTTTCAACACACCTTAGGTTTTCAGCAAATGCTACCTGACTCTTTGATTTGATTATAGATCTCTATTGGACTAATCAAAAGATCATAGTTTTAGACACTGAAGAGACTTCCGAGGATGTTTTATCATATATGATAGATTTAGAGCTAGAAAGGACATTGGAGGCCATATGGACCACTTCCAATGTTTTATAGATGATACTCATAGAGGGTAAATAATGAGCCTAAATAACATATAGAAGTGGCAGATCGAGAAATTGAACCCAGATTTTTAGATTTTTTTATTGCAATGTTCTTTCCATGAAATTTTATTAAACAAAACCAAGAGCTACTTTTTCCTATCTTTTATCTATTTTTTCAATCAATAAATATTTATTAAGTCCCAATTATATGTCAGACATTGTGCTAAGCACAGGAGATACAAAAGAAGGGGCAAAAGACAGTCTCTGCCCCTCAAGGAACTCACAATCTAAAGGGAGAGACAACATGAAAGCAAACATATACTAAATAAAGCTACTTTTATTATTTTTTTTAAATTACATTTTGCCAGGCTGACAATGTTAGCAAATGAAATTGAAAAGAGCCATACAGAGTGAGTAACTGGGTGACTCTGGGGAAGTATTAACTTTTTTTTACTCAATTTCTTTATCTATAAGATGGGAATAATAATTGCACCTATTTTCCAAGGTTATTGGAAGAATCAAATTAGATAATATTTGTGAAGTTCTTAGAATAATGCTTTGCATGTAGTATTATTGTTTATTTGTTTGCTCTTCAGCCATTTCAGCAATGTCTGACTCTTTGTGACCCTTTTGGGGTTTTCTTGGTAAAAATACTAGAATGATTTCCCATTTCCTTCTCTGGTTCATTTTACAGACAGGGAGATTGAGGCAAGTTAAATGACTTGCCCAACTTCACACAGCAAGTGTTTGATTAAGATTCAAACTTGGGAAGATGAGTATTTCTGACTTCAGGTCTCTCACTTTATCAACTGAACCACCTAGTCGCCTGGCATATACTAGGGAATATATAAAGGAAAATAATTATTAATATTTCAAGAAGGAGATAATTATAGTAACTGGAGACCAAGAAATATCTCATCGAGAAGACACTTTGATCTACGTTTTGAAAGAAACTAAAAATTTCATGAGGCAAAAATCAAGAAAGAGTTCATTCTAGATCTGGGATATTGCCTCTTCACCTCAGTTTTTCTCTTGTGTGAAATGAAAAAGTTGAATCCAATGGCCTCCCTTCCTACTTTAGATCTATGATACTTTGATCCCTTCTGAGATCCGAGGCATTAACAGACGACTAATATCCAGGTAGTGCAAATATTGGGGAAATGGGATAGTGTGGAGGATTGGTCTGTATCATTTTCCCATCCATATTTGTAATATACCTTCTCTAAAATATCACCACGATATGATGGAGAGTATAGTGAACCAGGAGACAGGACAATTTGAGTAAGTGATTGGAGACACCACGGAGTGGTGGATAAAGTGCTGTACTTGAAGTTCCAAACACTTGGTCTTGCATCTTGCCTCTTTTGACACTCTTTTTGATCTCTGTGACTTTTAAAGAAATTATTTCAACTCTCTTTACTTCCTAGAATTTGTCTTCTTTGTTATTCAGTCATATTTCAGCCATGGCTGACTCTTCATGACCCTATTTGGGGTCTCCTTGGCAGAAATACTGCAGTGGCTTGCCATTGTTTTCTCCAACTCATTTTCCAGATGAGGAATTGAGGCAAACCGGGTTAAGGGACTTGTCCAGAGTCACACAGCCAGAAAGTATCTGAGGCCAGCTTTGACTCACTTTATCCACTGTGCCACCTAACTGCTCCAAAACTTATCTGCTAAGTTGTAAATAAATTGCTTTCTGGGTTCACAGAGGGAGTTCCTAGATAGGAGTTCCCTATTCTAAGCTAAGAGAATGATTGATATTTGCCAGTAAAAGCAATCCTTTGGTATTCAGTAACAGAATGTCAATGAAGGCATGGGATTGACTGTCTCCAAGGCAATTCTGAGACTACAGTTGTTGCCTCTGAGCCTCCATCTCCTGGAAACTTTGCCGTGACTGATTTTTTATGATGCATTTATTAGGAAACCAATAGGCTATGAGTATCAGCTATGTGGAAGCATCCATAAATCTCCCTAATAAGCAGAATTTTGGAGGAGTAAGGGAATCTGCAGTCAGGATTCCCAGGTACCAAGATCCTGTCACCATTTGTTAATTGTCCAGAATCACATGATTATAGATTTAGGAACTGGAAAGGAACTCAGGTGTTATGCAGTCCAACCCTTACCTGAACAGGAATCCCTATGGCAACATATCTCTATGTCCAAACTTTGGAGAGCTCTAAAAAAGCAAAATACACTGATTCTTGAGCCACTGTACTTATGAATAGCCCTGAATTTTTAGGAGGTGATGCATCACAGGAATGGGCTTTGTAGTCAGGAAAATCTGTGTCCAAAACTCAGCTTATTAGACAGAGCATGCGACTTCTCAGTGGCCCCAATACTTTCAACAAGTTTTCTGCATGCGTAAAGAAAGTTGAAGTTCTGAAAATAAACTTACCAAAGAAATTCTGCCCCAACAGAGCAGTGACATAATCACTGATGGATACCTGGAAGGAAGCTGAGATTTCAAATTTTCACTTTATAAAGTGGCACTGGAGCCATTTTTACACATGAAGGCACCAAGGATCAGGGAGGTTAAATGATTTAGAGTTGCAGAATGTGATCCTAAACACAGAACTGGAAGAAACCTTAGGGATTATCCGGGTAGCGCCATAGACTGAGCTCTGGAGTCAGAAAACTTCATCTTGGGTTCAAATCTGGCCTTGGACCCTTACTAGCTGTATAATCCTAGGCAAGTCACCACCCCATTTGCCTTAATTTCTCATCTGTAAAATGAAGTAGAAAAGGAAGTGGCAAACTATTTTAATATCTCTGCCAAGAAAATGCCAAATTGGGTCACAAAGAGTTGGACATGACAGAAATGACTGAACAACAATTCAATCTTGTATTTTAAATGAAGAATTTGAGATCTCTAAAGTTTATGTGGCTGGCCAAAATAATAAAAGTAATATGTGGAAGAGTCTAGATTTAAATATCCAACTTCTACTGTAAGATTCCCGCATACTTTCTACTTCACCATGGAGAAAGGACAGAAGAAATAAGGGGACATTATAGCACTGGATACCTGGGTTAGAAGAGAACACTAAAATGAGGGAGTTAACATGTTCAGCCTCCTAGAATATGATCACTTGGTTTCCTCTGTGTCCAGAGCTTTCTAATATACCCATATGTCCCATACAAGAGAGTTATAGCCAGGAAACAATGGGGCAAGCCAGGACTTCAGACTTTATTTTGTGAATAGACATTCTCAGCCAATGCTTCCTTCTTCCCTGTATCAGTCCCCATGCTGGGCATTTAATGCTAAGCATAACATCACCTGCCCCTGTTATTTATCTTTTTCTTGCCTGTTTCCAATTCATGGGCAAGGTAGCAGTGATCTGACTTGTCATACATCTTTTGCTTTTCCTTACAAAGGAACTGAAGGAAGGTTGGTTGTAAATACAGTGTTCTGGGCACATCAGAACCCTCCTACCACTTTCCGACCTCTCCCTCTTTCTCACCTGTTTGTTTATACCTGCTTTCCCCATCCATTCTCAAGTTTTTTGTTTTATTCATACTCCTCTCTACCCTTGACTTCTTTCCTTGCATCCCTCCTTCAGCAAGATGCTTAAATGAGAGGCTCCTTCAACTACCTCCTGGAGTTAAGATCCAATCAACAAGCCCAGGAGGACTTTCAGGGACCTTTGGCAGCTAAACCATGTCCAAGATCAGAGAGACACCGACAGTCTATGAGTTCTGCTTTTTGTGACAGAGAACCACATTCTTTGGACCCAGTCCCCTTCAGAACAATGTTCAGGGAAAGATCTAGGAAATGGGGATCTCAAGGACTCATTGCAATGACTATCTGGCTGGGGCAAAAATAATGGCCCACTAGGTTTTTAAAGCCCTTTATGCTTTTCAAGGCATTTTGACATATTATTCCATTTAAATCTACCTATGTACCCTGCAGGTAAGTAAAGCAAATCTCTCCAAATAAGATAGTCCCAAATTGGCAAAAGAGCTTTGAATTCATTTAATCCAGCTTCCTACCCAATGTACCAGTTGTTCAAACGATCATGCAGCCAGCTTTCTACTTGAATATGTCTAATGACAGGGAGTTCTCTATCTTTCAAGACAACCGACTTCATTTTTAGAAGATTCTATTTGTTGGGAAGTCTTTTCTTATATTAAGGTAATATTTCTCAATGTAACTTCCAATCCATCTTACACATACACACCTTTTGGGCTGAAGGGGATCTCAAGGCTGCCTACTCAAATTCATTCATTTTACAGGTGAGGGAACTTGAGACTTGGGGAGATGAAGTGTCTTGCCCAGTCACACAGGAAAACAGCTCCTGAGGCAGAAGACTTGAATTGAGAGCCTCTCCATCCAGAACCAAGGCAAAGAACTACTGAATTTACCATTGATTCAAAACAGACTGGTTTTTATTTGACACTTTCAAGTTTACAAGCCATTTTATAGACATGCTCTTATTTGAATCTCACAATATTTTTCTCGAAAAGATATTACCAGTATTATTTAGGCCATTTAACAGATCATAAAACTGAGGTTCAGAGAAATTGGAATCTGCTAATATTCATGGGATTAACAAGTTTTAAGAGGCAGGATTTGAACCCTGCTCTCCTGGTTCCAGATCCAATATTACTCAGACCATTATAAAGTTATAGTCTACTACAAAACATTGCCTCTCCAGAGTTTATTTCTTATTATCTATGTGAACTTAGGTCACTGAATTTTCATGGGTCTTATACATGGCCCCACAAAAGAAAAATATCATTTAAAATATAATTTTTGTGAATTCTTTAACATCTTTTCATAACAATTGCTTCCTGTTACCCACATCAATTTTACAGATAAAAAATGAGGCTCAATCAACGAATTAATCAAATTTAAAAGCATTTCCATTTAACAACCACTTACTATGTAGTAGGTCTGACAATGCTGATCACTGCAGACAAATAGCAAAAGCAAAAACAACTGGCCTCAGGGAACTTTCATTCTAACATGGGAGAAAATAGATCTCAAGGTCACACAAGCAGCAAGTTACAAAAACAAGGGTGTTCTCTAAAAGCTTTTCTGACTCTTACCAGTGGGTGATTCTATACATTCCTGAATCCCTCTCATGGTAGAATTTTAAGCACTAGCTTTGGCCTGTGTGGATGTTATTTTTGGATCAGAACTTGAAGCTATTTTCAATAGTAGCTGCTGTCAAATATCAGCTTTCCTGCTACAGATAAACCCAGACAGTTTCTATCAGAACCAAATCTTCAAAATCCTGGGCACCTAATTATCCCAACTGGAACAAATAGCCCAAGCAGAAGAGATGGAAATAGAGATAAATAAGACCAAGTGTTGACCAAAATGGCAAAAAAATCAGCACTCAGTTGTCATCTGTCCCCCGTGCTTCTGACAAGATACATTACTCTGAAGCCTGGAGGAGAACAACTTCCAGTAAAGAGACAGCTGCTTAATGCCCTCCTGATATAATAGTGATAAACTTCCATGTCTATATCAGTTGAAAAGAATGGCCCTTACAACATCCCTGGGAGGTAGGCCGGGCAAATATTCTAACCCACTTCGCCTCTCTTTTTCACACAACTTTACAAATGAGGAAATAGAGGCTGAGTTGGAATGACTTACGGTGTCACATAATTTATAACTGTTCTAGCCAACAAAACTCATGTTTCTTCCACTCTGCTGCTAAAACCTGTTTGTTGGTTTCCCTTTACCTCCAACCTGAGACTCTCAGCCCTTTTCTTCTCAGGGCAACTTCTGCCTCCTCAAAAACCACTTGGAGCAGAAGCGCCTTTTAATACAAATCTCTCCCAGACTTAGGCCTGTAGGTGTCCCGGAAACTGTCCGAGGAGACCCCAGTCTCTGTCCTGAGTTGGAGCAGGAGGAACACTGGAGAAACTGCGTCACACCACAGGGGCTGAATTGGTCCCCGGCGTCCTGCTCGCCGGTAGGGAATTGGGGTCTGGCCCTGTTTCCCCTTTTTATCCCAGGACAATCCCAACACCTCAGGGGCCGGTAAACTGGGTTGGCAGTGCTGGGATACCTTACACTCCCTCTGACCCCTTCTACCCCTCCCCCATAAGAGTGGGGAAAGTGGGGGGAAGGCTCAAGGTCTTTGTTTATTAAGGAACCAACTCTTTTTAAAGAAAGGCAGCACAGTTAAAAGATTTCTAAGAGCTTAAATTGCATTCTTATCTTGACTAGATGTATAGGCCTCTTGCCTACCCTGACTTCTTAGTCCACACCCTTTAATACCAACCCCAGGAGAAATTCCCACATGCCTTTGGAGGTGACTGCTTGAGGGGGGGATGAAGAGGGGACCCCTGAACTTGGAAAATCCTGGAAGGAGAAAATCTTCAATTCTGTCTCAATAACTGACTTTGCCCCATGTCTTTTTCCTTAAATGAATTTAAGTTCCAACTGCTTGAGGTGGGGAATGATGCAGGGAAAGATTCCAATCTTTGATTCCCAACCCCCCTAGCTAATGTAAATTACCCTTTGACTCACAAATCCTGGTCCCTTTGAATTCCAATAGAAGGTCCGGACCTGTCCCAGCCCCACCCGGATCTGAGCCTACAAATGATGATGTTCAGAAGACAAAACAGAAACGCTTTGTCACTTTCATCGTCTTTAATTTGGTCTAATCACAATGTCTAAGAAAAGATTTTTTAAAAAGATGCTGGTTTCAGGAGACTTGGGTTCAAGGCTTGGCTCTGCTCTTTGTTATATATCAGAAAATTTTTAAGTCATTTTACTTCTCTGATACTTAGAGTTCTTATCTGCAAAATAGGATTGTATCATCTAGACTAAAAATATAAATGAAGATTAAAGAAAATAATAAAGCTAAAGCATTTTGTAGCCCTCATTTGCTATGTAAAATATGGATTATCAAGAGGGGAATTAGACCTATGATTTCACTGGTATAAAGAAATTCCAATTGAGGAAACTCTCATTATTATTGCTAGTCAGTATCTTCTGTTCAATTTTTATTCTTAAAGGGTTGTGGGAAGGCATGAGAGGGTAGATGTCATACTTAGGATCAAACACTCAGTATGTATTTGAGGGGCTTGAACTTAGGTCTTCTTGGTTCTCAGAATACTGATCTTTCTATCTATTATATATCATGAATTGTAGCTATAGCATCAGCAGCAATAGAAGTAGTAGTGATGATAGTGGTAGCAGAAGTGATAATGGTGGTGGTGTGGAAGTGATAATAATAGTAAAAATGTACTATAATGTCTCATTCTGGTGGGAGTCATTCTTGTTCTCCACAGTTATAGTTATGGATTGAAAACTCTGGTAGGAACTCCAATCTAAGAGAATTAGAATAAAGATTTCACCTCTTCTCATCTTAACTCAATACAACCCAACTCAACTCAATTAATCAAATCTTTATTGAATGAGCACTTGTTATCTTCTAGGGACTATGGTGGATATTAGGGCTGCACAGACTTAAAAAAAACTGTATTTGCCTTCAATGAGCTTACATTCTTCCATGGAAAATAATGTACTCATGGGAAAGGATAAAGTATATGCAGAGCAATACAACATGATTGGGAACAACCAGGGAAATCACCCAAGGCTTCCTGTAGAATGTGGCACCTGAGTTGAGTTTTGAAAGGAACTAGGGATTCTGGGAGGCAGAGAATTGAAGAGGGAAAACTTTCCAGGAATTGGGAAGAGATTGTGCAAAGGCAGAGATACAGAATATATAACTTCATGCGTGGAGAACAGAATGCCAACCAGCTTGAGCAATATGAAATTCATGAAAAGTCTGAAAAGAGTTTAGAGCTAGATTGGGAAGGAATTTCCCAATTCCTAGAATAGTATTCTAGAGGCAATAGGGAGCCACTGAAGCTTCTGGAACTGGGGAGTCATCGGGTCAGAATTGTATTTTATAAATAACAATTTAATAGTTGTGTGGAAGGTGAACTGGAAAAGAGGAGAGACTAGAGTAAACGAAACCAATTAAGAGGTAATTATTATAATTCAGGTGAGAAAGTGAGTGTGGAGGAGATGGATGTGACAGAAATTGTGGAAAGCAAATAAGTATTACTGATAAACGAAATGGGTAAGATATGAATGAATGACAGTAAAAAGGTAAGGAGTGCTCAAGAATTGTTAGCCTGAGGATTTGGGAAGATGGTGGGGCATTCTAAAAAAAATAGGAAATACAGGAAAAGGAGTTTGAGGGGTGGGTAGATAGGGAGAGTTATGTTTTAAATATGTCGAGTTTGAAATGTCTATGGGTTAGCCAGTTGAAAAAAATCTAGTAGACAGCTGGTGATGGAGAATTTAAGTTGAGGAGACATGAGACATACAAAAGCTTCATGGATAGATTTGGAATTCATCTGCATGGAAATGTGAGACAGTAACTGAATCTATTGGAGCTGATGAGATGATCAAAAGAAAGCCTGGAGACAGAACATAAGAGAGCCCAGGACAGAGCTCAGTAGTTGATGTGTCCAAAGGAAACACAGCTTAAATAATAATTCAGCTGGACATAAGGCCAGGAAAACATCTAGGAGAAAGGAGTGGTCAAAAGTATCAACAGGTACTGAGTGGTAAAGAAGGATGAGTACTCTGAAAGGACCATTAGATTTTGAAGTCAGGAAATCATTAGTAATGAAAGAGAGAGAAAAAAAAAAGAGAGAGAGAAAGAGGAGAGACAAAGACAGAGAGACAGAGACAGAGAGATAGAGAAAGATTTAGTTGAGTGACAAAGTTGGAAGAAGCCACTATGAAAAGACTTTAGGGATTTGAGAAAGATTTATTAGAATTGCGCTGAAATAAGCTCTTACAGATTGAGAGAGAGCCAGTTGTTAAAATTTTAATATGAGCAAAAACTTGTCATGATGTAATTTATTGTTTTGCTGATTATTTATGTTTTTAAAAGTGATGGAGAAAATGTTAATATTTGCAGTTTAAACTTAAAATTATATCATATATATGTATATATACACACATACATGCATGCATACATATGGTAGGGAAAGATTATAAAACATTTATTAGTACAATCTTGAATTTTTTTCTTTTCAAAATAATAATAGCTTTTTATTTTTCAAAATAGATGAAAAGATAGTTTCAACTTTCATCCTTGCAAAACTTTGTGTTCTAATTTTTCCCCCTCCCTCCCCTAGACAGCAAGTAATCCAATATAGATTAAAGATGTACAGTTCTTCTAAACTTATTTCCAAATTTATCATACCACACAAGAAAAATCAGATCAAAAGGGGGAAAATGAGAAAGAAAAAGGCAAGCAAACAACAATAATGAAAAAGGTGAAAATACTATGTTGTAATCTGGATGCAGATGGCTCTCTCCATCACAAGCTTATTGGAATTGGCCTAAATAACCTCATTGTTGAAAAGAGCCAAGTCCATCACAGTTGATCATCACATAATCTTGCTGTTGGCTCTGTACAATGTTCTCTTGCTTCTAGCATGAGTTCATGTTAGTCTCCCCAGGCCTTTCTGAAATCAGTCTGCTGATCCTTTTTTATAGAACAATAATATACCATTACATTCATATAGCATAACGTATTCAGCCATTCCCTAACTGATGAGCATCTATTCAGTTTCCAGTTCCTTGCTTCTACACAAAGGGCTGCTATGAACATTTTTGCACATGTGGGTCCTTTCCCCTTTGATCTGTTTGGGACACAGACCCAGTAGAGATAGACACTGCTGGATCAAAGGGTATGCACAGCTTTTTTATCCTTTGAGAATAGTCTTGGATTTACTTCTATTCAACATTTATTTCCACTAAAAAAAACCAAACACCTTAAAAAATCAATGCTATGCTAAAGGAACGATTACAATCACTGTTGAAAGAGGAAATGATGAATCACCCCAGTATCTTTGCCAAGAAAACTCCAAATGGAGTCAAAGAGTTAAACACAACTCAAAGGACTGACCAATGACAAATTATCATTGTTGGTCACCAAGTAAAAGTGAAGCAAGTTTGATGAAATTAGTGGGAGGTAAAGTAATGGAGGAAATATGAGTAGATTACCTTTGCTGAATGTTTTGGTTTGGTTTGGTTTGGTGAAGGAGATAAAGGATGATAGCTTGAATGCATAGCAGGGTGAAATGACCTTTTTTTAAAGATAGAGATTTGCAGATTTTGTTTTACACTGGAGAAAGAACCAGTGAATAAAAATGAAGACTGCTAAGAAGGAGAAGTTGAAGAGGCAAGATCACAGAAGTGATGGGAGAGTCATCACATAGCAAGGCAGATCAAGAACACAGATTAAAGAATTGGCTTTGAAAAATGGGATCACTTCTTCCAAGTAACTAATACAAAGCAGGAGAGAATGAGGAAAATGAAATCACACAATAAATGATTGATTGAATTTACAACAGGAAGTATGAGCAGAGAAAGTTTCTGATATGACACAGAGTAGAGCATGCAATATATGGATAAATTGAAAGAATTCAAAATGTTTAGCCTGGAGAAGAGAAAAACTGGGAAAGGTAAGTGACAGTTTTCAAGTATTTGAGTGATAGATCTGTGAAAGGGAAATTAAACTTGTGTTGTTTGGCTCCAAAGGGGAAGAACTGAGAACAATCAGTTACAAGGAAATCTGTTCTGATTCAGTATAATGAAGTTAAAGGTGTCGTAAATCAGAGTGGTCTATTTCCAAAACGAGGGTGATTATAATCGCTATAGGTCATCAAAAAAAGGCTGGATTTGTTTGATGACAATTCTGTGCGGCAGCTAAGGTTTGCATTTCTTTCATTCTCCAGCATTTACCATGATACGTGCCCTATAGCAAGCACTTAGTAAATGCTAATTGATTGGCCAAAGCAACACAATTATTTAAAACTAGAACCTAGAACCAATTAAAAAAAAAAAAAAAAAACAACCTGGTCCCCACTTCCCTGGCTCCAAATTCAAATAACTGTCTGTGAAGCTTGAGAGCTAGTTGACAAATGATCAAATAAGTAATTATTATCCATGGACTAATCTCATTTCAAATTAATGAGTATTCAAACCATGAGGGTTCACGAAGCAGAATTACACAGACTGATGCTTCAATAACTGAAAAAGAAGAATATAACAAGGTTCTAAACTTTTCAGTTTCTCTTTTTCTGCCCAAATGAAGAGGGCTGACTACTAAGAAATATAAGTTTCCCCAACTTTGCCTGTCTTACTGCTGTAGGCAGTGAATATATAAAGTGTATCACTTGGTTCCAGATCCTGTCAACTCTACCTTTCAACTCAGAATTCAAAGTTGCCTCAAATATATTTAAACACTTTGATGGCTATATAGATATATATCCATCTAACCATTGATTCATCAATCCATCTATCCATCTCTCTATCCATCCCTTATACATTATAAATTATTATTTTCTCTCTTCCTCCTCCTCCTCTCCTCCTCCTCCTCTTCCTCCTCCTCCTCCTCTTCCTCCTTCTCCTCCTCCTCCTTCTTCTTCTTCTGCTTCTTCTGCTTCTTCTGCTTCTTCTGCTTCTGCTTCTTCTGCTTCTGCTTCTGCTTCTGCTGTTTCTTCTCCTCTTCATTCTCTTCCTCCTCCTCTTCATCCTCCTTTTTCTTCTAGTTTTTCTCCCCCTCCAATACTTTAGAGTACTCTGACTTCAATCATATGCCTTCCCCTTTCAAAGATTGCAGCCCATTCATGCCTGGTCTTCCTTTATGACTCTTGTGTAATCCCTATTCATCACTCACAAGTTCCACCCAATATGCAGTGGGGCTTCCTCTAGATTTTTTTGTAGGTATCAATGGATTAAAAATTATAGCTCTTGATGACTGGTCCATCATCTTTTCAGTTCACATATCCATTTGATAATATTCTTAATGATATCACTTCTCTCATTTGATTTTTAATTAGCAATGTGTTGCAGCCTCTTCACACCCACCATCTACCTCTGTACTGCCTTTTGGGGGATGATTAATTTTTTTAATTAGACATACTAATGTATCTTAAATATAATCATGCTTTCTGAAGAATCGAATTATAGAGTTTTCTGCATTTCTTATACTTTTGTAGAAGGGAAAGAGAAACACAGCAGTAGATTAAGCATCACGACATTCTACTTCGTGTTCTAACACCCTGGGAATTTCCCCAGTCTGCTTGAGGGAAGAGGATTATTCCCATTGGTCATGAAGCTAACCTAAGATAGAGCATTGAGCTGTTGCCAAGATGATGAAAAAGGAGAACTCATGTTCTGGTCTGAACTCTAGGCTCTATTGCCAAATCAAACAACAGTCTCCATGTTTTCAACAAATTAAAACTTCAGATAAAGACAGATGAGATGACACAGCTCCATTCCCAGTATCCAGATGGCTTTTCAGCTTTCCTGGAAGTTTCTCGACCCTAAAGTTAGTTTTTCCTCATGTTTAGAAATTGACTTAAAAATCATTCACTGTGCTGCAAATATCTCAAACTGGGCTCCAACTCTTTCAACTTGAATGACTGCTGAGCAGAGGATCATAAGATTTAGAGTTAGGAGGGACCCGAAGGTTACCTACTTCTATTTCATTTTACAGAAGAGGAATCTGTTGCTTAGAATGGTTCTGTGATTTCTCTTGGGTAACTCAACTAGCAGGTGGCAACATCAGGATTCAAAACCAAGTTTACTAATTTTATATCTAGTTAGTACGTATCAGAGGCTGTACAGAAGTGGGGGTCTATGAAAGAATGATGTTTCTATGGATTTCTGTGGTGTGGGGTGGAAGCAACATATTACGGGAAAGCTCATTAAATTTGAAAACAAGAGGACACGGGTTCAAGATTTACATTGGAACTTCCTAGTTTTATGTCCCTGGGTCAATGACTTAAATTCTCAGTAGTTCAGTTTCCTCAGTTGCAAAAAAGAGAGATCAAACTATCTGGACCCTGAGGTGCCTCAAAACCACATTTATGATCCTCTGATCTTATGAGTGCCATTGGATAAATCATGTCAGTTTCCTCATCTGTAAAATAATGGGCTCAGATTGAAAGCTTCTAATGTCCCTTCTAGTTCTGGATCTATGATTTCTTTCCCTTATTCCCCACAGCCAGTGTCTCAAGATCCCTAGCCATAGGTTGGAAATGTACTCTCCCAATCAAACTCTAATCAGATCTGTCAGTCTTGTCTCTAAACAAATTGACTCTAAAAGCTGTAAACAACCACCCACTCTACCAACTGCACAAGGTTCCTATGAAATATGTATCTGCAGCCCAAAGAAATCAAGGGGAAATATGAATGAATGTCACAAACTGAAGGGAAACTCTGATCAATGGTTTCCTGAACACACAGGATGGCCAGAATATAAACAACATCAACCTTGCTGTTAAAGATCAATGTGGAGTCCCTGATAGAGGCACAGCACTGCCTTTAACCAGCTGAAAAAAAGAGAAATTGCTCAGAAATGATCGAGCTCCTAAGTGAAGGAATTGATGTTGCATCATAGAAAACCAACTAGTTTTACTAACTGAAGGTTCTTGATTCAGAATCCACAGAATCTTAGAAGTAGAAGATGCCCTAAATATTGCCTTCTCCAACTTCCCTTTATCAAAAACTTCCCCTTTACAATTCTTAAATAACCATCTAGCCTTTGCTTGAGGATCTCTATTGATGGCAAACTCACTACCTACCAATATAGATCATTCTACTCTAGAATAACTCTGATAGTTGGGCAATATTTCCTTGTATTGTATTGAAATTTATTTCTCCCCCATGATTATAGTTTAATTCTACTGAATCCAAGTAGAATATGGCCAGTCCTTTCATAAGACAATCATTCAAATATTTAAATACAACTACTATGTCTCTTCCTCACGTATTTTATTCCCTTTTGAAATTTAAAATGTTTGAGATAGATATTTTCTGGGCACTTTTTAATCAATTTATTAATAAGACCAACATATTTATTAATAAAAGAATGATCAGTTGGCAATCTCTTTTGGATCAAAAACCCCTCAGGGCAGTAGGTTCATAGTTTACATGCCTTTGGAATATTAGGAGTTCCTGAGAATGGCACTCATCTATTATTGGTTAACAATTAATAAGAATGAGTATTTCACTGAAAAAGTGGAATCTCTTACAATGAGGGTCTTAGAGCACATGACTTAGATCACTCAAATCTTGGTCAAAAAGATATCAATTTCTATGTCAGCTGTCTGAAAAAAAAAAGGGGAGAAGCTACATTTCCCCAGACCAGTAAATCCAATGAGCAGGAATGAGTCCAATAGCCTAAACTTAAAATTTCCTTTACTCTTTTTTAATTAGATCTCAGACATCCTGGATGGGTAAATATTTTAGAAAGATTTTCCACACTGGCTGATTTCTGGATGAGGGAGCAGAAAGGGAGAAATACCTTCATCCTAATTAATTGATTAGTTATTAATACAAGAGAGAAATCATCAGGAAAGCAGGAAAACTTTTTCAACTGCAGTTCCTTCAATTGATTTGTATAGCATGCTCCCCAATACATTCACATATATAGTTCCTATGGTATGGATATTCTCCAGCTTGTCAGCAACTCCCTGAAATAGAAACAATACACCAGAAGTGGTTGGAGCAGCATCGAGTGGCTGTCATTCAAATTGACCTCAAAAAGTAGTTGATCTCAGATTGATCACCTGTGTCTTGAGGCATTAAGCACTCAGGTAAAGTTTGTGTTTGATTTTCCAGTTTGAATTAGTCACAGTAAAGCTTGGCAAGAGGTGAACAGCAAAGAACCATAGCACTGTATGAGGATTTGAGAAAATTACTAGGACTTTTGCAGGGGCAGCCTCATGAATTAGGGTCAAAGCTGTTTAAAACCTTTCTGATATTTGTGCAGTTATTAGCCAAATCCTTGTGGGTAATGGGATGAACTTTCAAAGCAAGTATTGAACAAGAAATCTTTAGCCGAGTGACTTAATCATCATCAAATCAATCCTTACTGTAAAACTTTCATCAGAATTATTAATGAGCATTGATATTAGATATTAGATAGCACAAGATATGCAGACTGGTAGAATGTAAGCTCCTTGAGGACAGGCTCATGTCCTTTGTATCCTTGTATCCCCATTGGCTAGCATATTTGGAGAAAAAGAAAGAAATTGTTGTTAAATTAGTGTAGTGAACTCCTGTGGAAACCACTTTTAAAAACAGATCTGCAACTCTTCCATAATTGAGAGTATTAGAGAGTTGCTTTGGGCACTGAGAGATTAAATTATTTGTCCGAGGTCAAACCTGTGTCAGGGAAGTCCAAGTTTGCCAAATATAAAGATTGGCTCTCTTATTATATCATAGCTCCTTAAGTTTTTTTTTTTGGTGACCCCTTTTCACCTGAGTAATTTTTATGTGACCCTGGCTATACAGGTTTATAAAATAGATATACACATCAAACACTTATTCATAATAAATCCTATTTTCATGAGTACCACACTCTGTTGTAAGATCCCATATGGGAAACCCACAGTTTAAGAAGCTAGGCATTATACCACACTGCCTCTTCCCCTTTAATTAGCTTTAAAAGTGTTTATTTAATTTACTTGACACTTGCGGTAAAGAAATGCTGAACTAACACATTGTTCCTCATCATTCTCTTTTTTCTCTTCTTCCTCTTCCTCTTCCCCTCTTCTTTCTCTTCTTTTTTTTTTCATCTCTACCAATTTGTCTATTTTCATCACATGGGAAAATTGATGTAATGATATCCTTATTTTTTTTAAATGAAAAACCTTATCCTTTATTAATACTGAAAAAGTGAAGTGAGAAAATATTAACAATTATTGACCTCTATGCTTTCTTTTTATTTATTTAATAGCCTTTTATTTACAGGTTATATGCATGGGTAACTTTACAGCATTAACAATTGCCAAACCTCTTGTTCCAATTTTTCACCCCTTACCCCCCCACCCCCTCCCCTAGATGGCAGGATGACCAGTAGATGTTAAATACATTAAAATATAAATTAGATACACAATAAGTATACATGACCAAAATGTTATTTTGCTGTACAAAAAGAAAATGATATCCTTATACTAGGGTCACTTCCTAGGAAACAGAAAAGAAAGTGATATCTTCCAAGAGCCAAAATGGGTTGACTCAGTCAGGCTCTTTACATATAGCCCAAAACTTGAAATGACATCAAAAAACTGTCACTTGAATGATGATAATAATAGCTTTTATAAAATTACATTATTAAATTATGTGATAATGTATTGATTTTAATAATGCCATTAAAATTTATTATATTATTATATTGTTATGTTATGTTATATTAGATTATATTAATAATAACTTCTTGAAGGGATGCAAAGTACCTTACCTCTGTTCTGATCTGATCTCATCCTCACAATGACTCCTTGAGTTGGGACCTATTATTATCCTGACAGCTGTGAGAGGTTAAGCAACTTGAGCAGTTACAAAGCAAGTAAATACGATCTCTATTTCCAAGTCCTATGCTCTATGTTCTATGTCATCTTCTTAATTACTGTTAGCAACTGGGGGCTCTCCCGCCTTTTAAAATATTCTACCTAGTTCTGCCTCTATTTACTCCAAGAGCAATACAAATACCCATAATGACCTTCCCAGGTCTCGTCATCTTGTTCTCCACTTTTAGGAATAATAGTGCAATTGATCAGCCAGGAAAAGTCTGTTAAGTATTTTAAAGGTGATGTGAATTTGCAGCAATGAGAGTCAACGCTGATTTTCCTAGAGCAACAAGCTTATAATAGCATCTTATGTTCTTGCCCAAGGGTCTAATGCCAAATTTTTTAAAGTTATACCATAGTGATTATGACAAATACAGGAGTTTCTCTGGTCTCTGCCACTAGGCATCTTTTCTCTGCTTTTTAAACATCAGGTCTGGAGTCAGAAAGACTCTGAATTTAAATCAGACCTAAGACACTTTCTAGCTGTGTGACCCTGAACAAATAATTTAGCCCTGCCTGCCTCAGTTTCTTCATTTGTAAAAATGAGATGAAGAAGGGAATGCAAAATCATTCCAATATCTTTGCCTAGAAGACCCTAAGTAGAGAAGAGTTGGATAAAATCGAATAACAATAAGAACAATCTTATGATTTCATGCGGAGCCCTTCCCAGTCTGGCTAGAACTACTAGATTAAGAGGCCCTTCTACCATTAGGAATACTATTGACTTAATTTGCATTGGACTAGAAGAGGTAATCCTTGAGGCCCCAGCACAAATCTGTGATTCTCTCATTCTCATCACAGACTGAGGGATGGGGTGGGAGTCAAAAACCCTGAGAGAGTTATTAAACCTGGGCCTATGCTCTGGATTAGGAATCACAAGACCTTAGTTCAGATCTCTGCTCTATCACTATCTTTTGAATTTAGACTAATCCACTAACTTCTTACCAACTCTGCCCCCCCAACTTTCTGCCACTCTTTAGCCCTCCATCTTTATGTCTAAAATAAGATGCCTGATCTATTTAGACCCTTAATTTTTTTCTAGCTGTAAATAAACAAAATTATGGTCTATAAAGAGATTAGATAAAATATCCATTAAAATTCCTTCCAGTTCAAAATTTATGATCCTCTGATCTTTCCAAGGTTAAAGATGGATTCCTTCCTGATCACAGAGAATTTGACAGATTTTTTTTTTCAGATGGTCAAGGCACTATTGTGTGTGGGAGTTACCCAACCAACAATCTGAGGGTGACAGTCATTCATTTACTTGACAGGTTCCTATACACTTAGGACAGACTGAGGTGCTTTGGGCAAATCAATGTCTCAAGTAAAAAAGTTTCCCACATGGGAAAAAAGCTGAGGAATCAATAGATACCAATTTGTAATGATGCATTTGATGAGGTAAAAATATAAACCAAACCAAAGGTATGACTGAGAACATGAGTCTCTCAGATAAGTGAAATATATGTGCGAAGACATTGATTTTTGACTTTGACTGCCTTTAGATTCTTCTAAATGGATTTTTCCAAACTGTATCTAGACACTAATTTCTTTCAGTTGATTTGAAAATTGTGAAAGATGTTTTCTATGTTGACCCCTGTACCAAATGGTGGTAGGGTCAATCTCAAATTCTTTTTCATGGAGGTGAATTGGGCATTAGCTCCAAAGAATCATTATGTGTATATCCCTTTGCTTCATTTATGTGTTGTTTTTGAAATCACAGGATTTATCTCCAGCTGACCTGAATATATTCAGATGGGAAGCTGGCTTTGTGCCTGTCAAGATATTCTTTAGAGAGATTTAAATACAAATGCTGTTCTGATGGAGGCAGATTATCATACTTCATATCTATCTTCCTCCATAAAGTGGTCATTGCTTTTGTTTACAAAGTAAATTCCTATTTAGCGGGGAAGAAAGAGACTGACAGAGAGAAAGAGAGACAGAGAAAGAGACAGACAGACAGAGACAGAGAGAAGGAGGGAGAGAGAGAAAGAGGGAGGAAAGAAGGAAGGAAGGAAGGAAGGAAAGAAGGAAGGAAAGAAGGAAGGAAGGAAGGAAGGAAGGAAGGAAGGAAGGAAGGAAGGAAGGAAGGAAGGAAGGAAGGAAAGAAGGAAGGAAGGAAGGAAAAAGAGAAAGAAAAAAGAGGAAGAGAAGAAGAAGGAGGAAGAGGATGAAGAGGAGGACAAAAAGGTGGACAAAGAGGAGGAAGAGGAGGAGGCAGATAAGGAGGAGGAGGAGGAGGAGGAAGAGGAAGAGAAGGAGGAGGAGGAGAAGGAAGAGAAAGAGGAGGAAGAGAAGGAGGAGGAAGAGGAGGAAGAGAAAGAGAAGGAAGAGAAAGAGGAGGAGGAGGAAGAAGAGGAGGAGGAGGAGGAAGAGGAGGAGGAGAAGGAGGAAGAAGAGGAGGAGAAGGAGGAAGAAGAGGAGGAAGAGAAGGAGGAAGAGGAGGAGGAGAAGGAGGAAGAAGAGGAGGAGAAGAAGAAGAAAGGGAGAGACATGGATGGGAAAAGGCAGAAGGAGGGGAATAGAGAGAGAAAGGAGAAAGGGAGGGAAATAAAGGAAAAGAAGAGAAAACACGAGACAAGAAGAGAAGAGAAGAGAAAAGAGAAGAGAAAGAGAGAGAAATAGAGAGACAACCAAAGTTTTGCAATGACATCAGGAAAATATACAGTTTAAATTGACATAATCCCTATGGCCCAGCTTTTTTTTTTTTAAGTTATTCAGATTTGAATATGAAACAGCACAGTGTAAGAGAAAGAATCAAATTCTCACAGCTAAGGAAAGAGGATCATATGTACTAATTATTAAGGCAAATCATCAAGATCAGGGCCAGAGGAATGAATCTTCCAGAGGGCAAGGGATAAAGCGGGAGCAGAGTCCCCAAAATCTGGCCTGAAAGAGAATAACTCTAAGAACATCTTCCATCAACCTAGGCAGTGTTGTCAGACAAGGAAAGGAATGCTCTGTACTAAAGACTTGACTCACAAAGCCAGGGAACCACTGTTCTAAGCTGTGTCAGGTCAGGAACTAAGTGTCCAGTTAAATGAGACTGTACCAAAGTTCTAAACTGTGATCTAAAGGTAGTGATATTAGCACTGAGACAGAAACAGTTCATCTCAGAGATGAACAGTATGGCTGAGATAAACAACTTTGTCATGAGGTTTCCTTGCTCAAGATAATAGTGTTATTTTGTTTTGGGTATAGAGTATACAATCCACCTTTAGAATTGTAAGATGCTATTTTTATAGCTCTGTCAAGGGTGGTAGAAATGGAAAGTGTAAAACCTGCCATGGGTACCATGCTCTTTTTGTTAATTTGGAAGAGATGTAGACTACAGAAAGGAACTTTACCCAAGGGGTTTATTATTTTTTTTCCTGGAGAAAGGAAGAGTGTGGCATGTGGAATTAGATAGTTTGCTGAGAAAACAGTTTGTTAAAAAAACATCTGTGGTTTTAGTGGCTGCAAGCTCAATAGAAGTCAGAAGTGTGATTTGGTAGAGGTTACCCTCATAGCAAGAAGAAAATTGGTGAAAAGAGAAACGGGGACAAAAGGAAATTTGTTTCAAATTAACCAATATCTAATAGGCCAAAGTAAGCCCTTGAGAAGCAAGACTGTGGGATCCCAGAGATGCCTTCTGGGGCTGATAGGTAAAGTCCTATGGGCTATTGTCACTGGTGGGGATGTCAAGGTAACAGTCCTGTTGAGGAGTAAAATTTAAGTTGATGGGAGCCTGCTTAACTTTTGAAAGATGCCCAACTGTGGGATACTGGCCTACAGAGGTGGGTTTTTTTTAATATTCTATTTTAATAATAATTTAATTTTTTAATTTTAATAATAATTTAATATTCTATTATTTTTTAATATTCTAATATTTTAATATTCCCTTAGATATGATAGAGACTGAGTTAGGTGGTGACATGGTGACACAGAAATATTAATTTGGTGTCCAGTTGGAAGATGGATTAGAGAGAGGAGAGACTGGAAGAATGGAAGTAAATTTGGAAGCTATTGCAGTGACCCAGGTAAGAAGTAATAAACTAGGGTAGCAAATATGTGAATAGAGGGGAAGGGGATGGAAGTGATGGATGTTAAGGAAATAGTATAAAAACACCTGGCAAAGTTGTGGTAGCAGATTTATTCCCTCAGAAAGTCTTCACTAGATTTTTTTTTTGGTTAGTCATGTCTTCCTCCTTATCTGAGAAGAGTGTCATTGCACATTCACTGAAAATTATAGCTGCACCTAGCCATAGACGTCAAATATGGTGGTCCACTCAATTCAAATCTTCTTATAATCCTCCCAGAACTGTGTCTGGGACAGTACAACCCCCCAAGGGTAATCTAGCACAATGTGTATGCTTGACACAAATTATTTAATCAATGCTCATTGACTGTAGCTTGGATTGGGATGGAGCCCCTCATGATCGTCTCCAAAACTAAACTTCAATTTTCCATCAACCTAGGCAGTGTTGTCAGTCAAGGAAAGGCATGCTCTGTACTAAAAGACTTGACTCACAAAACCAGGGAACCACTTGTCAGATTCTTGCCAATTTGGGGGGTCCAGATTTAGAATAGCTTCTGAATTCTGGGCATCTTTATCCTATCTTTTTTCTATTTCCTATGTGCACTCAGAAGTTGCATCTCTTCCTCTTGAATGAGCACTACTCCTAGCAAATAGTTGCTACTATCTCTAGTACTAGAGAATGTCATGGATCAATTTTGTATGTTGAACAAGATCCTTGGAGGAGGTGAGAATGTCACCAAGAGAAACCATCAATTCTAATCCAACAGGGTCCTCAAATTCTGAATTCATGGTATTCTGAAATAGTACAAGCATTGTACTATTTTGAATAATAAAAAGGTACTGGCACTATTGCAATCACCCCATCTTTGTTCCAAGTACCAAGTGATTAAATCCACTCCCCTCCTCTTTGTTCTTTTTCAGTCAGTTTTTCAGTCATTCTGGACTCTTTGTGACCTCATTTGGATTTTTCTTGTTAAAACAATGAGGACACTGAGGCAAAGAGAGTTAAGTGACTTATCTCATAAGGGTCTGAGGCCAGATCTGAATTCAAGGCTGCTTAATGCTGGGTCTAGAGCTCTGTCCATTATATCATAGCTACCTCTGTTGTGCTTCATCATTCATTTTCCTGTAGTTAAATCAGTTGACATGTCCCAGAGAGAAGCAACTTTTGTGACTATTACTTTTGATCCAATTACTCATATACCACTGTCTGAAGATGCAGTTTGTAAATGTTGCTGGTATTCAGGGGTCTGCCATTTTGACAAAATGATGACTTTTTTCCTCTTCCTCCTTTCAAATTCAACTGAAAGGTCATATACTTGCCCTAGCTGCTGCTCTGTGCATATTTCCCTGGAAACTTTCATAGACCAGCAGCCTCTGGTCAAGTCAGCTTGGAGATAGAGCTGGATTGTCAAGGTTAACAATATACTTCTACAGTTATATGAGGGTGGGTTTTTCTAACCTCCTTCTAGTAAAAGTTTTGTATTAGTACTGATGTTATAGCCTAAATCTGCTCTAGGCTATGCTCCAGGTAATCCTTGAGGTTTTATATCACTCTCCAACAGTCCCATTCAGTAGTTGTATGATACAACCCCAGTCTAGGTTGAGTGCATAACAAAAGTTTGCAGGACCTTATTCTTCTGAGTCACAGATGATAATAAAGTGGATGTTGATCATTCATTCCCACTATTCAACTCACTGGATTTATTTTTTAAAATTATTATTTACTTACAACAATTTTTTCTTTTTATTTTAGGTCTAAATTTGATTCCTCCCTCCCACCACTCCTCTACCTATTGAGTAAGCAAGCAAAATAATATTAATTATACTTGTGAAATCATGCAAAATATATTTTCATATTAGTCATATCTCAAAAAAAAATTTGAAAATGATCCCTTAATTTGTACTCAGAGTGTATCAGTTCTCTCTGATAGCATTTTAAATCATCAATCCTTTGGAATTGTCTTGGATCATTGCAGTGATCTGAGCAGCCAAGTCTTTTACAGTAGATCATTACAACATTGATGTTACTCTGAACAATGATCTCCTAGTTGTTCTCACTTCACTTTGCCTTAGTTCATATACGTGTTACCTTATTTTTTTTTCATCATTTTTTACAACATGAGAGTGTTCCATCACAATTATGTGCTACAACTGTTCAGTCATTCCCCAAATGATGAGCATCCCCTCAATTTCCAATTTTTTGCCACCACAAAAAAAGAGTTGCCAAAAATATTTTTGCATGTATAGGTCTTTTTCCCTTTTTTTTTATCTCTTTGGGATATAGAGCTAGTAGAGTATGGATAGTTTTATAACCCTTTGGGTATATTTCCAAATTGTTCTCCAGAATTATTGAACCAGTTTACAACTCCATCAACACTTTATTAGTGTGCCAATTTTCCCTCATGTCCTCCAATATTTGTCAATTCTGATAGATATGAGAGGGTATCTCAGTTGTTTTAATTTACATTTCTCTAATCAATAGCAATCTAGAATCTTTTTATGACTATAGATAAACTGCTTCTTCATTTCCTTTGACTATCATTTAGGAAATAACTTATTTTTACAAATTTGACTCACTACCTATATATTTTTAAAATGAGGGCTTAATTAGAGAAACCTACTATAAAAATTCCTTGTCTATGGTACCTTTTAGTAAAATGTGATTTCCTCAATTTTCCTTTTTATTTAGGTCTATTTTTGCTTTTGCTTTGTCTGAGATTATGATTGCTATCTCCATCTTTTTTTTTTTTTACTTCAGTTGAAACATAATAGGTTCTGTTTCAGCCTTTTATTTGAACTCTCTGTGTATCATTCTGTTTTAAGTATATCCCTTCTGTCGACATATTGTTGGATTCTAGTTTTTTATCCATTCTATCTGCCTCTGTTTTATGGATGAGTATATTCCATTCACATTCACCTTTTTTGAATGATTACTGTGTATTTCCCTCATCTCATTATCTTCTGTTTATTCTTTCTTCTCTCTTTTGCTTCTTATTACTGCTTCTCATAGTCTACTTCCTTTTTATTATCTGCACCCATATCTCTTATCCACTTCTCCTCCTGTTTCCCTACTGGGTATGATAGATTTCTATATCTGACTGGATAGATAGACAAATGTACATATATATATATATGTGTGTGTGTGTGTGTGTGTGTGTGTGTGTATCATATATATGTGTATGTGTGTATTCTTCCCTCTTTGAACTAATTCTAATATGACTGAATTTCATACATTACTTTTCCCATTCCCATCCCATTTTTTTCCTTTACTATAAAAGCCTATGTGTCTTTTATAGATTAGAAAAAATTTCCCCTTTTATATTTCCATTCTTCCTTCTCCCTATATTTTCTTCTTTCTCACACCCTTGTTTGTTTGTTTGGAAATCATCCCAACATAATTTATTCACACCCTTTCTCTCTATGTAAACTTCTTCTAACTGCCCTGATAATCATAAAGTTCTTAGAAATTAATTATGTACTTTATTTATGTATAGGAATGTAAACAGTTTAATTTTTTGAGTTGTTTATTCTTTCATGTTTTCCTTTCTATACTTTCTTGAATCTTCTCTTTGAATTTATTTATTTTTTATTTAGCTCTGGTCTTTTCATAAGTAATGTTTAAAAGCCCTGTTTTTGATTAAATTTACAGTCTCTCTTCCCCCTGACAAGGATTATACTCAGTTTTGCTAGGCAGGTTATTCTTGGTTATAATCCTAGTTTCCTTTGCTTTCCAGACTATCATATTTCAAGCTTTTCTCTTCTTTAATGTACAAGCAGATAAATCTTGTGTGATCCTGACTTTGGCTCCAAGATATTTAATTTTTTTCTTTCTAGTTGTCTGCAATATTTTCTCATTGACCTGGAATCTGCAGAATTTGGCCATAATATTCCGTGTAGTTTTCATTTGGGGATCTCCTTCAGGAACTGATTGTTAGATTCTTTCTATTTCTGTTTTACTCTCTGTAAAATATTGGGAGGAGTCTTCCTTTATTATACCTTAAAATGTGATGTCTAGGCTTTTTTTTTTCTTTCATAGCTTTCAGGCAGTCCAATAATTATTAAATTCTCTCTCCTTGAACATTGTACAAACTAATAGTAATATAGCTTGATGAACAACTATGGATGACTTAGTCATTCTCAACAATACAATGATCTAAGACAGTCCTAAAGGACGCATAATGAAAAATGGATCCACTTCCAGGGAAAGAACTGATAGAGTCTGAATTCATGTTGAAGCATAAATTTTTCAATTTTTGGGGTATTTTTGGGGGGAGATCTGTGTTTTCTTTTGCAACATGATTAACATGGACATATTTTGCATGATTGCCTATGTATAATCTCTATGAAATTTCTAACTATTTCAGGGAGAAGGCAAGGTAAGAAGGGAGGGAGAGAATTTGGAACTCAAAACTTAAAAAAAAAAGTCTCTATTGATCTATTTTTTAGGTTAGTTGTTTTTCTGATGAGATATTTTCTTATATTTTCTCCAAATTTTCTTATATTTTTCATTCTTTGACTTTGTTTTATTTCTTGATGTCTCATGGAATCATTAATTACTACTTGTCCAAACCTAATTTTAAAGGAATTATTTTCTTCAATGAGCTTTTCCATTTGGCCATTTCTACATTTGAGAAATTATTTTCATCAGTGAGTTTTTGTACCTCCTTTTCCATTTACCAATTCTGCTTTTTTAAGGAGTTATTTTCTTCAATTAATTTTTGTATCTCTTTGATCAAGCCATTAATTGAATTTTCATAATTTTCTTCAGTTATTCTCATTTCTTTTTCCTCTATCAGTCTTGTTTTTTCTTTTAACTTCTTTCAGTAATTTCTGTTGGACTTAGGTCCAATTAGCATTTTTCTTTGAGGATTTGCTTGAAATTATTTTCATATTGTTTTCTTTTTCTGAGTTTTTGTCTCAGTCTTCCCTACCATGTCCCTGATTTTTATGGTCAGGTTCTTTTTTGTTTATTGTTTGCTCATTTTTCTAGACCATTTCTTGGCTTTGAATCTTATGTTAAAGTTGGGCTCTGCTCACCTGGATGGCAGAAAGACACTGTCCCAGACTTCAGGATTTTTTTGTGTTGCTGTTTTCAGAAATAATTATGGGAGTATAAAAGTTTTGGGTGCTTCCAAAGTGTTGTAATCTGGGGAAAGTGTGGTCATTGCTCTGGTCTTTACCCAGAGGGGTTCTTTGCTCCTCTGTAGCCACAACTATTAGCATATCTCTTGGTCTTGGATCTGTGACCAGTTCCCCTGTTCTCCTGCATCCACAAACAGTAGTGTTCCTTTTCAACTTGGAACAGGAACCAGGGACTTTGCTCCCTTATGACAGACTATAAGAACTTTCTTTGTCCTGGCACTGGGACCCAAATAGTAATACATTGCCAAATATTGCCAGCTCCACCCAGTGTCAGTGAAAGGTTCTCTCTAATGTCCTTCTGACCTGTTGTATGACCACCTTATCATCTCTGGACTGAGAGTTCTTAAAGCTACTGCTGTTGCTGCCACTTTTGTGGCTGTTTTCAAGATCTGCTGTGGCAGGCAAGATTAAATTGTTTTTGGATGGTCTCTATGCCTGAATGTAGCCCAGAGAATGAGAGATGAAAAGGATGGATTTTGAACCAGATACATCTTAACTTCATTATGTTTTTTTCTCTTTTGAGCATTGATTTACATGAAACAAGTAAGGAGAATGCTAGAAAATAATAAGGGGAATAGAGGGGCAGCCTAGTGGTACAGTGGAAGGAAGGTACAATTCAATTTCTTATACTACTAGTTTTTGAAGCCCCCAGTTGGCGTGTATGTGTATGTGTGCACATGTTTCTGTCTGTCTGTAAGCTGGAGGAGGTTAAATGCAGATATACAGTTCAATTATTTTCTGAGTTGTAGAAAAAATATTGTTTGGATTCTTAATTAAGAAAATACTTTCTATTTCATCCATTAGAGGTAGCTGGTGATACAGTGTATTGAAAGCTTAGAACCAGGAAGACTTGTATTCATATCTGACCTTAGACACTAATACACTCTATTTGCCTCAGTTCCTTCCACTTAAAAAATAGGAAAAAATGGCATTTATCTCCCAGCATTATTGTGAAAATAAAAAGAAATAATATTTATAAAAGCACTTAGCACTGTTGTCTGGTACATAGTAGAGGTTATATGAATTCTTATCTCTTCCCAACCCTTTCTCTCCAAACAGAAGTAAATGGGCACTGGTAATTGAATGTGATCACAGTTCTCCAGAAAGAAGTCTTCTCTAGGGGAAAATGTGCATGAAAATTAAGTAAGACAATGAGCATAATAGGTTAAGTGAGAGTTCACGATGAGTAACAAGGTCAGGGATCTGGGAAAAGGCAAGAATGGAGTCCATGACAATGCCGTAAATACGGGGAGCTTAAGAGAGAGAGAACATACCTTCTAACAGCTCTCCAGCTCAAGCAGGGCACAGTGCAGCCCCACTGCTCTCCAATTCATCCTTCATCCAGTTGCCAAAGTGATTTTCCACAGTCATAGACCTAATCATTTTATCTGCAATTGAATAAATACCAATAGCTATTGTTACTCTACAATTAAATATATATTCTTGCTTGTCATTTCAAATTCTTTACAACTTGTACCCTTCCCATTTTTCCAATCTTCTTATATATGATGCCCTCTATACATACTTGGTGATCAACCACAATTGCCTACTTGCTTTACTTACATATTATGGTTCATCTCCCTTTTAGGTGAATTTGCACTGGCTGTCTCCATTCCTGGGATGCTCTCTTTCCCTGCTTCCATCTTTTATAATCCTTGACTTCCTTCCAGACTCAGTTCAAGTACCACCTTCTACAGTGGACTTTCCTCCATTCTCTTCTAGAGGCTAAATCTTTTCTTCCTAATTGTACCTTGTATTTACTGCATGTATATACCTGTGTGGATTCCATCTCTCAGCCATTAGCATGAAGCCCCCAATGAGAGTAGAAATTACTCTTGCTTTCTTTTTCTTTTTTTTTTCCTAGCATATAAATCAGTGCCTGGCACATAACAAGCAATTAATAAATGTTTGTTGATTGATTGATGAATGGATGATTAAATCATGAAAACTGGATGTGATGGAAGTTTATTGCTCTGTAAGAAATATGAAGAATCTAGAAAAAGAAATTTGAAGAAGGCTCATAGGAACTGATGCATAATGAAAACTATAGACCCCAGAGGAAATTATATATGTAATAATACCAAAGAAAAATAGCACTGAAAGACATTAGAATCTAAGTTAAAATAATGAACAAGCTTAGATGCTCAAAGAGAATGATTAGATGAATGTCTCCCTTCTCTATATAGCAGTAGAAGATTGTGGATGCAGATTGCAATATCGCATACAAGCATGGTTGATGTATGAATTTTGTTTAAAACACAAGACATTTATAAAAGAGGGTTTTATAGAGGTTGGTCTGGAGAATTGAGAGGAACGTAAAAAAAAATCAATATATTTTTAAAATGAACAAAAAGAAAGCTCTTCTGAGAAGTGTGGAATGTTCTTAAAAACTGTTATGATCTTCTCTGACTAAGGCTTTCTCCCACCCAAGACTCAGCCCAAGTTTCCCCACACACATCACCAGCTCCAGAATTAAATATAACATTGGGAAGCTCAGGAGCCAGTTTCTTTTTCCTGATGGGTAGAGTGCATTATCTGGACATCCCTTACACCAGACCCAGAGTCAGATTCAATTCTTCCCTGCACCCTGACAGAAGATGGCATTTTGGCTCAGCAGAAGCTTATTATCAAATATGTTAAAAGAGAAAAGTGAAAGACTACCTTCTGGGGCAAATAGATATGTCTATTTATAACCTTGGAGGGAGGGACATGGTTCAATCTAGCATCCAAGACAGATATTAAAGATACTTCAAGACAAAATCAGCAACCAGGTATGAGACCCTTAAATCTGCTTCTGGTGGTCAACTTGAAGAAGAACAGCCTTGAAGGAAAATCTGCCCCTGGGAAAGAAAAAGAAAAGACTAATGCAGGTCTTTCCTTTCTTCCTAGAACTTGAACCTTTCTACAAAATTTGAATTTTCAAACCAGAGTGTTTTGGTGATAATGTGGAAAAAGTGAGAATTTTAATCAGAGGACCTGAGATCAAACCTCTAGCACTTACTGTCTCCCTGGCCCTTATCATCCATATCTGTAAAATGGGGAAGTTGGGCTATATGGCCTCTGAGATCCACTGGAGCTTCAAGCCTGTGACCTTAAAGAGAGCACCATAATTCAGTGGAGGGTCTTGATTCAGATCCCACTTCTGATATTTATCATCTTTGTGATTTAGAGCAAACCATTTATCCCCCTGGGCCTCATCTGTCAAATGAGAAAATTGGACTATCCCTGATCAAAGATTTCTTCAAGCTATCTTCAGATTTTTAACTATGTAGACCATGAAATCTCGATAATCCTAATAAAATATAACAATTGATTATTAAAGGCCTACTCTAGGCAAAACCCTTTGAGGGATGATGGATTTGAAGATGGATAGTAATTCAGAGGCCATCTAGTCAAATGTCCTCATTTTACAGATGAGGAAATTGAGTCTCAGGGAATCAGTGCCCAAAATCAAACAAGCAGAAAAAGCAAAGACCTTCGGAGTCCAGATGGAAGACTTTCCATCATACGACTGGGAAGTGGCAAGTATCAAGACTTTACCCACTGGACTAGGGGACATCAGGGACATCGAGGAGGCTTTAGGGGAAGAGCTGGCATTTGCATTGAGCTTTAAAGGACAGGCAAAAGTTATTTGAGAAATAGGACCAGATAGCAAGAAAAATGCGAGCAAAGGCAAAAATCAGCTTTCTGGGTACAATGGGTTGGGAGGCAGTCATTCCCCTGATCCCTGCCTTACCACAATGCACATAAACATACACACACACACACACACACACATACACACACAAACATACATATGCACAACATACAACACACATATACACAAACACATATACAAATACATAAACATAGTACAAATACATATAAACATATATAGATAGATGCATATATATCCATACACAAACACAGGCACACACATATATGTACATGTATACACACACAAACACATGTGCAAATGCATCCACACGTATAAACACATACACACCCCTTAGCCCTTTCATTAAATAAATTCTGATTTATTCCTCTATGATAAGCTTATTGTATCTCATTTTATTACCCTCCCTTATCGCCCTTTAAGTTCCATGAGGGCAAGAATTGTGTCTTCTCTGAACTCTAGTTTCCCTTGAAACCTGGCATAGATTTCTTCACATAGTAACTGCTAAGTAAATGTTTGTTTTATTGAATTGAATTGAATTTATTTGAAACTCCAGGGAACTGGCTATTCTAGAAAATGGAATTTTCTGTCTGAAGTATCAGGTTTCAAACCTTATAATCAAGTCACTCTCTTTGCACCATAGTTCAATTATAGATGTTGAAAACATCTGTAAAATGTATTTACTTCTCTTTCTACCTGGGTCAGTACAATGTGGTGAACTCAATTATGATCATTTTGTAATGTTTGAATGACTCAATAATCAACAGATCCTGTATCTAGAATTGGAAGAGAACTTAAAGACCCCTGAATAAAGTCTCTCTTCTCATTTTGCAGGTAGTGAAACTGAGGCAAGAGAAGTTGGATGACTTGCCCAAAGTCACATAACTCATGAATGAATGTCTGATTGGAAATGTGAGCTTGGGTTCACCTGATTGCAAGTCCAGTCCCCTGTGGCTAGGCTATTTCTCCCTCTTTGTCATCTGAATTACATCCTATCAATATGGAAATAAATAAATGTTTTATAAGACCATAGAACTATATTATCAACTGGGAAAGGGAGCAGGGGAAATTGAAGACATTAGGGAAGTTAAGGAGGTAAGAAGTACAGTTTGCTCTGGACTATAAAGGACTGATGAAACTGAAATGGGAACAGTTAAGGAACAGGAAGAGTTTATAAGTATTGAGAAGAATGTGAATAAAGGTTAAAAAAGAACTAGGTTCTATAGTTCTATAAAAGGAACCAATTCTTGCCTTCAAGAAGCTTATTTTCTGTAAGAAAGATAGCCTTCCTCAATCAATCAACAAACATTTCTGCAATAGGCTGCTTAGATATAAAAAGAAAACAATTTTCAGGATGCACATAGTCTATTTGAATCTGGTATTCTATGGAATAATAATTCACCACCTACTTCTACTTAAAGACCTCCACTCATGGGAAATACATTATCTCTTATATAAATTGATTATTAGAAAGTTTTCCTTGTTGCTGTTTATTCTTCATTCTCAAAGAGGACCAATGATGTCAGAAGGGTGATATCTTGACTTGCAAGTGAATTGGATTTAAGTGAATCATTGCTGTCAAAGTCATTGACTTCATTCTCTCCTCCAGAATCTTTGAAATCCAATGGCAAGATATAAGTCATGATGGTTGGTGATGATCCCACAAGTTTTCCTTAAATGGAGCTGAAATCTGCCTTTCTACACTATTTATTAATTTCCTAGTGTCAAATTTCCTAGACTGGAAATTTGATAGAGGATGGAGATGGAGACAGAAAATGGATTTGGGGTCAAAGGAGCTGGGAGTAAATTTCAGGATTATTCCCAGTTATTACCCTTTCAAGGTTAGATGAAATGGCCTCTAGATCCTTTCAGTTCTAAATCTCAGATCCAAGGATACTATAATTTTGGGAAAAGAAAGACTTTAAAAATAGAAACCTTTGTAACTCATCTGAAATGGTGGCTGTGGGAAAATAGTATTGCTTCTGCTATCACAGGATCTGGATTCAAACTCTACCTCTGGCAT